>NC_056747.1:684578733-684673733 GCF_019279795.1 Protopterus annectens | reverse complement strand
CCCGAAGATACTCTAAGAGAAATACAGGCAAAGGCATCCAGATATGGAAAATTTCACAACAAAGAAAATAATATCGCAAAGGGGGAATGTAGAAAAGATTAGTAAAGTAGAAGTTAAATAGAAAGTGAAGTTATAGAGTGCCTGCGAAGTGAAGGATTTGGTGTAGAAGGTCTAACACAGGTTGCATCACAGTAAGATGGAGCGAGTCCACAAAGTAAGGAGAAGCAGGAAGATCAGGAGACATCTGAAGAAATAACATAGACATGGGAAAGAAAGAAAAAAAGATTTAATATGGCGTAACATTTATGCAAAGAAGAAAGCAAAACTAACCAATACAAAAAGCAGCATATTCGAAGAGAAATACAGGCAAAGGAATCCGGATATGGAAAACTTTACAATACAAAAAATAAAAAGACAAAGAGGAAAAGTAGAAAAAGGAGATTAGCAATGAAGAAGTTAAAGAAATAGAAACGGAGGTTATAGAGAAAGTACAGTTTTGTACCTACCATAAATGTAGATGTCCGATAGATATGCAACTGCAGTCCTGACATATGGGTTGTCCTGCCTCAGGCAGCCCTTCGGTCGGCCGGATTCCAAAGTCTGGGTCCGGCGTCAGCTGATGTCGCCTCCTCCCCAACGTCAGAGTGGCTGGGGTATAAAAGCATCAGCCGACGCCATCTTCCTCAGTGTTTCTTGCCCCAGGTGCCCTCCAAGGAAGGCTAAATTTAGAGAATGGATAAAATTCCAGACATGCACAACAGTAATAAACAGATACACCACAAATGCTATCCCCAGCTAATTTGAAAAAGGGGGAGTGGACCCAAAAAAGAGAATTACAGAGGGGTAGGAGGGAGGGAAAACCTGACTGCAGTTGCATATCTATCGGACATCTACATTTATGGTAGGTACAAAACTGTACTATGTCCTTCAAGAATGCAACTGCAGGCCTGACATATGGGTTGAATACCATAGCCAAGCTGGGGGTGGTAGGATCTAAGATAAGGATGGTGTAGCTAAAATGCCCTGCAGGACTGCAGAAGCAAAGCCTGCTCGGGATCTGGAATATAAAGGCAGGTTGTAATGTTTGGAAAATGTATGCACGGAGCTCCATGTAGCAGCTTCTAGAATGTCCTTTGTAGCCACTCCTCTTAGAAAGGCTGTGGAGGTGGCTGTAGCTCTGGTGGAGTGTGGCCTGATATTGGCTGGCACACCTTTTCCATGGAGAGAGTAGCAGAATCTGATGCAGTTTCCAATCCATTTTAAAATTGTTTGTTTGGAAATTGCCTTTCCTTGTACTCCAGCAGCCTAAGCTACAAATAGTTGGTCAGACTTTCTGTTGGCCTTTGTTCTGTCCAAGTAATAGCGCAATTGTCTGTGTATGTCCAAAGTGTGCAGAAGCTTTTCTCCTTTATTTTGAGGATTGGGAAAGAAAGTAGGCAGGTGAATTGCTTGATTTAGAGAAACCCTGGATATCACTTTTGGCATGAATAAAGGATTGGTTCTTAAAGAGACTCTGTCCTGATGGAAAATGAGAAATGGAGGTACTGCCATGAGGGCCTGTATCTCCGAGACCCTTCTTGCTGAAGTAATTGCCAACAGGAAAACTGTTTTCCAGGAGAGAAATTGCAATTCTGAAGATGCTGCTGGCTCAAAAGTAGGAAGAGTTAATTTTCCCAAGACGAAGTTGAGGTCCCATGCAGGCACTGGTGGTTTTCTTGGAGGATTGATATTCTTTATCCCTCTTAAAAACTGTCTTAGCAAAGGATGTGAAAACACAGGTGGATCACAGTTGTATTTTGCTGAAATTGCTGAAGCGTGTATTTTTATGGAAGAATATGAAAGGCCATTGTGAAGCATTTCTGCCAAGTATTCTAGTATCTGTGGGATGTTCATTACTGATGCATCCTGACCCTTGTTGGCATTCCAGATGTTGAATCTCTTCCATTTGGCTGAATAAGTTTTTCTGGTGGAAGGCCTGCATGCTTCCAGTAAGATCTCTTGAACTTTTTTGGAGAGAGAGATATGGGGAGAAGTCATGGAACCCTCCAAGCTGCCAGTTGCAATGTTTTCAGGTTGGGATGAACAGTCCTGTAATTGTGCTGAGTTATAAGCAGAGGCCATTGAGGCAGGGGCCATGGCTTGGTGCGAGTTATGCTCTTTAATAATGGATACCAGTGCTGTCTTGGCCAGTCTGAAGCTATCAAAATGCCTTTCGGTTGTTCTGCTTTGATCTTCAGTAACACCTTGGTCATTAATGGTAGAGGTGGGAATGCATAGATTGTTAGAGAATTCCAGCTGAAGGAGAGAGCATCCATTCTCCAGGCTTGAGGATGGTGTGTTCTTGAGCAGAACTTCTTCAGATGATGATTGTGGTGTGAGGCAAAAAGATCTATGTCTGGCCTTCCCCATGCATGAGTTATTTGTGAAAAAATGTCTGGATGCAACATCCATTCGTGCGGGTCCATAATGTTTCTGCTTAGACTGTCCGCCAGAACATTGTCCTTGCCTGGAACAAACTGGGATTGCAACTGTATGTTCAGTTTCAGGGACTTTTCCCAAAGAGTCATTGTTAGTCTGCAGAGGGGGTAAGAATGGGTGCCTCCCTGTTTGTTTATGTACCACATAACAGTGGTGTTGTCTGTCTTTATTAGCAGATGACCTTGCTGAAGAAATTTTCCGAAGGCCTCGATGGCATGAATCACTGCCAGCATCTCTTTTTGATTGATGTGCAGATGTAAATTCCCGGGGTGCCTATTGCCCTTGAATGCATCTGCCTTCCATGTGCGCCCCCCATCCATGATCTGAGGTGTCTGTTGTAATGGTTTGGCTTGCCTGAGGTTTGTTGAAAGACATGCCTTTGTTTAGCTGGCTTGCTTGTGCCCACCACAAAAATTCCTTTTGTAGACATGGAATGAGTGGAATAATTGCTTCTAAGTTGTGGCTGTGTTAAGACCATAAACCTTTTAGGTACCATTGTAGTTTTCTCATGTGTAGTCTTGCCAGTGGAATCAGAAGAATGCAAGATGCCATGAAACCCAGGGCCTGCAGGATTTTCCTTGCAGTCATTTGGGTGTGCTTTGCTAGGCTTTTGAAGTAATCTGGTAATTGTTCTTGTTTTTCTTCTGTGAGGAAAGCCATTTCTGAGTTTGTGTCCAGTTTGGCTCCTAGAAAAATTATTTGTTGGGATGGCAGTAGTCTTGATTTTTGAATGTTGACTGTGTATCCCAAAGCCTGTAGTAAGTGAATGACATAGTCCAAGTTCCTTATCAAGGCTTGCTTGCTGTCCGCTTGTATAAGGCAGTCGTCCAGGTAAGGATATATTTGTATCCCCTGAAGTCTGCAATGTGCAATTACTGATGCCAGGCATTTTGTGAATACTCTGGGCGCAGTAGATAAGCCAAAAGGCAATGCTGAGAATTGATAATGCTCTCACCCTGCAAGAAATCTGAGGTATCTTCTGCAGCTGTGTCTGATTGGGACATGCAGGTATGCCTCCTTGAGGTCCAGAGTAACCAGCCAAGACCCCTTGCCCAGCATGGGAAGAAGTTGCTGTAACGTCAGCATTTTGAATTTTGGCACAATGAGAAAAGTGTTTAGAGCGGACAAGTCCAGTATAGGTCTCCATTGCTTTTCTTTTCTTGGAACAAGGAACAGTCTTGAGTAGAATCCCTGGCCTTGTTCCTGAGGAGGAACCTTTTCTATTGCTTTGATTTGTAGAAGCTTTGAAACTTGTATGAGTGCCTCTGCCCTTTGATTTTGTGGCAGGTTTGGCATGCCTTGTCTTGTTGGTAAGGTATGGAAGTGGAACCTGTAACCTTTGTCTATTATGTCCAAAATCCATTTGTCCTTTGTAAAAACGTGCCAATTTTTTGAAAATAAGGATAATTTTCTGCCTAAAGGTGCTTCTCTTTGAGCCTTGGTCGGCGGTGTCAAAGTCAAGTAATTGTGATTGTCCCTGTGGAGCAGTAGGAGTCCCTGCGCCACTTCTCTGATTAGTTGGTTGCCATTGGCGGCCCCTGTAGGAGCCTCGGTATTGCCCTCTACCTCGAGCATGCCTGTTTTTTCCCCTTTGAAACTTGTCAGTGTCTGGAAAGGACCAATTCTTCGAAGGCCAATTCCTGCTGAACCTTGGTGGCTGAACCTGGAGGAAATCTTTGACTGACTGTACTGATTTAGCCTTTTCCTCAATTGATTTCAACACACCCTGTGCATTAGCACCAAATAGCTTGTCTTTTTCCAGAGGTGCATCTAGAAGCTTTACTTTAACATGATCTGGCAATGTCTGTTCTTTCAACCAAGCATGTCTACGTATGACAGCCCCTGTCATAGCTGCCCTACATGAAGCTTCCAATGCATCATAACCACATTGAAGAAAATGATTGCTAACCTGCTGAGTGTTATGAACCAAATCCTGCAAGGCCTTTCTATCTAAAGGCTCAGGAGAGGCTAACTTTTTCTGCAAATCATCCATCAAGAAATCCTGATACTGAAACATATGAAAAAGACAGTTAAGGGCCCTCATGGCAAGGGTGGTTGAGGTATAAACTTTTTTACCCCACCTCTCCAGGGACCTAGATTCCCTGTCTGCGGGCAAAGGATTTTTAGCCGTGGAAGTTGCCACTCCTTTGGGCCCCTGAGAAATAGTTTCTAGATCAACAGTGTGGGCCTTGAAGAGATGTTTATGAGTTTCAGGAACCCTGCAATATCTGTCTGGCTTGACAGGAGCAGGAGGGAGAGAATCAGGAGAAGTACTGGAGTCTGAGTAGACATCATCCAGTACATCTAACACTGGGGGAATAGCTAAGGGCCTGTGCTGGGGTAACTTAAGGAAAGTCCAAAGCCTTTTCCTGGAGTCGGAGAAATCCTGGCCCTGCCACTGAAAATGCTCTCTCATGGAGTGGAGAATTTCCCCGAAAGAAATATCCTCAGGAGGAGAGGCAGAGGGAATGGATTCATCAGCATCAGAATCCTCGTAGGCCGGGAAGGATTCTTCCTGGGAATCTGAAAGGCCTGACTCACCAGAGGCTTCATCTGAGGAAAGGGTATCTGTCTGCTCAACCCTAGGCCTTTTGTCTGAAGGCGGCTGAGAACCTCTGTCTGGATGAGCCTGAGAGCACCTGATTAAAGAAATTAGATCTGCAGCTAAAGTCATGACCTGTTTATCAGAAGTGGGACCCTGTGAAAAAGATTTAGGAGGGTGAGACTTAGCCTGGCTGGCAGCCTTAGCACGTGTGTAGGCCTTGATGGACATAGACACAGGAGGCCTAGCTGCCCCACGTGCTGGAGTAACTTTGTCCACTGGTATGGTGTCAGGCAAATCTTGGGCTTTGGTTTCAGGAGGAAAATCAACAACTGGCACCAGGGAAGCCTCCGGGACCGAAGTGTGCGGTAAAGTGGTGTCGTCGGCCTGGATGGGTTGAATTACCGCCTCCGAAGAGACTGATGCACTCGCGGTAGGCTTTAGCGTGGTGTCGGTGGAAGTCGCGGGCCGCGAATGTCGGTCCCGGTCCTTCTGTTTTTTGGAAACATGTGCTGTCGGTAGTTCCGACGGCATGATATAGGAGTAATTTTCCCCAAAAAAGTCTTCAGCAAATTCTGCCCGGCGCCTAAGTGTGTGCTTATTGAAGCAAGCTCAGGCAGCACAGGCCGAGACGTCGTGGTCTGGGCCGAGGCAGGGAAGGCAGTAAGAATGGAAGTCCTTATGAGGTATTTGTTTACCACAAGACAAGAAATTAACTTTTGCAGTTTTGTCTGACATCGGCTGAGGCAAGAAAAGGTTCCCCAACGGGGTACTTAGCTTTTTGATGACTTTGGTATCTGAAAACACAGGAGCTGGCCGACCGGCACTTTCGAACTGCTTCTGCTTCGGGCACCGCGTGGCAAGAAAGACTGAGGAAGATGGCGTCAGCTGATGCTTTTATACCCCAGCCGCTCTGACGTCGGGGAGGAGGTGACATCAGCCGACGCCGGACCCAGACTTTGGAATCCAGCCGACCGAAGGGCTGCCTGAGGCAGGACAACCCATATGTCAGGACTGCAGTTGCATTCTTGAAGGACATCCTGCAAAGTGAAGGATTCAGTTTAGAAAATCTAATTCAGAAAGCACCACAACAGGATAGAACAATGGACATCCAAATTAAAGGGAAACCAGTTGAACGGGAAGCAATTGGTCAGGTGCCATAAGAAGATATTCTGGAGCCTTCCACAGGAAACCAATATAAACATTCACTTGAAGCTGGACATCAAGAGAATGAACATGAAACTGTGGAAACTCTAACACAGTTAATGTTGAGGAATAATAGGCCAGTAAGTTCCCATATGACAGAGCAACAGATGGGAGTGTGAACTAATGGTTAAGGTGTTTGCCTTACAAACACAAGGTGCAGGGTTTGAGTCTCACAAGGGATAACTGGCTAGGCTTAAAATGGCTTGCAAGGGCAGTTAGCTTAGTATGAATCTATGAACTTATGAACCTATGGCACATGATGAAATTCAACAGAATGTGCCACAGGAAGATGCAATAGAACTTTTGATAGAATGTCTGCAGGAAATGGAACGTAAAAAATGTCCCCTCAGTTTAGAAGAAAAAAAGCTAAGAGAAGAGTTGCTTGATTCAATGGATATATATAGACATATTAAGATCAACAAAAGAAATAAGACTGCAGAAGGTCAATAAAACCCAAAAAGTCAGAGGTTTGAAAAAACTAATGAACGCGGTAATTAGGACTGTTCATAGATATCCATTAGCTATAACAGAAGTAAACAGGATATATTAATGTGCAGCTAAATTAATAACTAATAAAGTTCTACCACAAGAACACAGGGTAGTGATGGAAAGGAAGAGGAAAAATCAAATACCATCATGGAAGTATTGAATAGAGAAAACTATAAAGCAATTAACACAAGAAGTGTCACTGTTAGATGAGAATAGAAGAGGGAACAGATCAACAAAAATACTATGAAAGATGGACATAATAAAAGCAATGCACAGTATTAGAACAGACCAGGATCTATCATGCACCATCACAAATAACAAGCTAAAAATTTCAGCACAGGCGAAAAAACTTAGAAGATACACAGATAAATATAAAGGCAAAGTACAAAATAAGCAATTTGTTGATGACCCAAACAAAGTTGTATAGAGAGTTGGGAAACAAGGTAAAAGGAATTGAAAGACCACCAAAAAGAAGAAATATATACAGTTTAGAGAAGTATTTATGAAGATCCTGTGGAATATAATAAACTTGCTAAATGGATAAAAGAAGTAAAAGAAAAAATAAGACATTTGGTACACAATATGAAATGGGATGAAGTAACAGCCAGTGAAACTGAAACAAAGTTAAGAAAAGCCTCCAAGTGGAAAACCCCAGGCCCAGATGCAGTACCTAACTTCTGCTCAAAAGTATTAACATCTTTGCAAGGAGATATAGCTATGAGTAAAAACCATTTATATGCGCACCCTGAATAGACACCAACCTGGCTAACAACAGGAAAAACAATGCTACTAGTTAAGAGAGAACCTGCAAGCTACCCTAAAAACTATAGACCAATAAATTGCCTTCCAACGATGTACAAACTATACACTGGAACTGATGCCAACATAGTCAAGTAGGAAAGACAATCAAACCAGAAGTAGATAAAAATCAGGCAGCAACTGAATGTGCCAAATTAAAAAAATATATATAAGGTGAAGGACCAGATGAGAAGGCAAGAAATAAGGAAAATGCATAAATATAGCTGTAAGTATAGAAAACTTCTAGAAGAACCTCATGTTGATCAGAAATGAATGCAGGAATGGTGAAGGAGAGGCAAATTCAAACCAAGAGATGAAAGGTTAATATTGGAGGCCCAAGATAGTGGGCTGCATACTCGTTGGTTTACAAAGTCCATTGAAAATGTGGGGGAAACTGACAAATGTATGTTTTGTAAAACTGAATTGAAAGTCACACACCTCGCTGCTGGTTGTGACATACTAATGGCAGAATGACTGTATACTAAAAGGCATACTAATGTGGCAAGATTGTTGCACTGGGGATTGTGCAAACATTATGGTATTCAAGTGGCTGAAAAACAATGGAAACATGAGCCACAAAGCATCATAGAAAATGAAGTTTACATCAAATGGGATCATCCATTACAAACAGTTCAAAAGACAGATGCTAGAAAACCAGATATAGTAGTCCATGAAAAGAAGACAAAAGTAGCATTGATCACTGAAATCACCATATCCAATGACTACAATGTCCTGCGTAGAGAGAGAGACAAAATGATAAAATATCAGGATCTGCAGGCAGAAACAAGAACAATGTGGAAGAAAGATTCCCAGACAGTTCCAACAGTAGTAGGAGCGATGGGTCTTGTAAAAAAGAATCTACAATCATATTTAGATATGTTACCAATACATGTAACCCCATACAAATTACAGGAGCAGTTATTACTGGGCACAATGCGGGTGCTGCGAAGAGCACTTTTGGCTAACATCAAAGATTGAAACAATACTAATTTCAAGAACTTTAATTGTACTTTGACTTAGGAATGAGGTCCATTCCAGTCATGGTATTAGAAACCCAAAAGACTTGGAGAAATTAAAAAAAAAAGAATAATATATTCATAAAGAAGCAGAAAGTATTCCAAGAACTAAGCCAATGCAAAAATGGAGAAAGGAGATTCTGTTGCTAGGGATGACTGCAATTAGGGTTACAAAGAACAAGTAAGATGGTACTGGAATTTACTGGAGAAAACTGACAAAGGAACCAAGATATTTGGAACAAATAACTTCAGAGGGAAAGGTAACAGAATGGGAAGAGGGCTGGAAGACATTTGGATTGCAGGCTAGATACTTGCCCTCCCTATCAGGGACTAATTTCATAGCATAGGTAGAAAGACATATGGGAATCCTAAGTAAAAGTAGCTTTGGTAAAACTTTTAGTTGAATCTAGAACAGATGATGATGTTAAAAATGGATAATTAGTAGGACATGTAAAATAGTGCATGATAAATACAGGAATCAATCAGAGGAGGTTAGAAAAGACTGAGAATAAAGACTGGATAAGAATTCACGAGGAGACAATGGGAGGACATACGCATGGCTCCTAAATATGCAACAAAGTCTAGAAGATTTAGGATTTTTGCTTGGAAGTGCTTGCATAGGTATTTTTATACCCTAAGCAAACTCCAAAGAATTTTCCTCAGGTAGATGGCAAATAATCAATGTGTGCTGGAGAAGAAAGAGGTAACTTGGAACATACGTTTTGGGAGTGTAATGAGTTGGCAGACTTTAAAAATTCCCTTCTGAGTACTCTGTCAGAAGAACTGGGTTAGCAAATGGCTGTAACTAAAGAAACTATTTTTTGAGCTGGGATACAGGACCTGAATTGCCTAGACATAGTATAGTCTTGTTAAATTTAATGTTTGTGCCTCCAAAAAATCAGTTACTAGAAAATGGAAATAAAAGTATAAACCAACTGTATTTGAAATACTGAATATTGCAACAGAGATAAAAGAAATGGGATTTTTAGAAACATGTAGGAGAAAATTACACAGAAATAATGGAAATTGTGGGAACATTACATGCAGCATAATGTTTTTGAGGAGTTGGGTTTAAGGGAAGACAGGAATTGAGTAATTTATGTAATGCTGGATTGATAATTGAATAAAAGCATGTATGCAATGTATAATGTTAGTAGCTGTGAACATAACACATTTTATCTTTTATATAAATCTATGTTATCTATGTCTTAAGTGATAATTTACAGAAGATGTTAAAGAAATGCTTACATGAAAGAGTTAAACAATCACTGTCACCTACACATTTAAATATCCATCAATATGCTTATTTCAGACAAGCAACTTAATTAATATATTAAGTAAACAGCTATAGAGTCATGTATTCTTCCTGGCCATTAAAGCTAATTTTCATCAACAAATGCATGTTTTTCCTTCGAATAAGCACCATTATTATGATTTCCTACTGTGGCCAGGGTATAAAAATTTAGGTGCAATATAGATAAATATATTATTTCTAGTCATTAACGCCAATTCTCGTCAATCCAGATATGAGCTCTCTCTCTGGTCACTGAGTATCAGTTTTTAACTTTCTCGATTATGCACACAATAAACAAAAATATAGCCATATGTAAAGCACATCATATAGCCAAAGATGGCAAATATGAACAGCAGCTAACCTTTCAAAATGTTCCATTCACGTAAGTAAAGAAATAATTTCATCCTTGCTCAAGAGTCAAAAACTAGACATAATGTAAAGCTGTTTCTTTTCAGTCCCAGATGACTCAAGGATACCATACATTTCCAAACATACTATCGTAAAACCAAATGCATTCTTTCATGCCAATACAGCCAAATGTTATACAAAATATTAATATATTTCTGACTAATCCCAATGGCAACTTATCCTAAGCAAAGAAGTTGAGAAGTATGTTTATTCCATGGATCTCAGTTGTGTTCCTCAAAATTTCAGCAGCAGCCCAAATTGGAATGTATTGTCAACAGGCAAAAAAAAATTAAAATCCTTAAACTCTGTTCTGCATAAACGGTTGACAAAACAATCTGCAGGGAACTGATGTGGCCTCCATCGGTGCAAGAGGTGAAAAAAAATGCCCAATCAGCAAGAGATGTCACAAGTGTTTTTAATATTTCCTTAGTCCTTTCTCAGACTTGTTCACTTAGCCTTTATCTTCCAGAGGATCCCTTCATTCCCTAACGTCTTGCTCAGCCACTCCTGCTCCACATCTTTCAGGGGTCCCTACTGAGTACAGATTTGACTTTTGGAATTCTACTCCTTTAAGCAAAGAGGTTGAGTATGAAAGTTGAGACGCAACATAAATATCTAGTAGGCGGAGTTAATTTTTTTTGCCTTAATGTACTAATTCCCTTCTTTATGTTGATCCAGGAGTGCACTTCGGCCTGCAATATCAGGCCCAGCAACAACAGTGAGCATTCCCATCCACTCTTACCTCCTGATTAAATTATATACATTCATTTACAGGCTCAGTTTGCCTTATCCCAATCCTGTAGTCTGAAACTGCCAACCCAACTTACCAGCATCCCTGTACACTGAAACTAACCACCCAACTAATCAGCAGGTGAGGCTTGAATAGGGGGCAAGGACCAATCTCCCCTCCAAGAACAAATGAGCAGATATCAGCCATTCAACTCTCATTCATCTTTGGCTGGCAGGCATAATGTCCACTCACTCATTTTTCCAGTCGTTCATTTACAGTAGTGATAGCGTAAAGTTTTTATGGGTAATAGGCGAGCTAGTGTCTATCCCAGAATTCACTGGTTACAAGATAAAGAAACTAGTCCTCAGCAGGATGGTAGTCTATTGTAGGACACACACACACCCTCAACTCACACACATACAGCACGCTCACCTGCAGGAAATTTGAAACTGTCAAGTTCCCTTACTGCATGTCTTTGCGATGCTGGATGAAATCGATGCACCTGACAATAACCTACAAGGACATAGGGTGAAACCCAGAGTATTAAACCAAGCACCGTGAGCCATCAAAGCTAATGACTGTACCAGTTTGCTGCCACTCAGTGTCCATGCTTCGTCTAAGTACTTAGTGAAGAGTAATGAATAAACATTCTATTACTGAAAACAAAAATGAATATTACAGGAAAATTGTTTTACAATATCTGTTTTTATTGTATTCAGTCTGGTGCACATCTTGGTTCACTCTGGTTTAAGTAAAAGTTGTTATTTTGGGTTAGGGGATCCCAAACTCCCTGTTCTTTACTAACTAAATTAAGTAACTCGGGGATCCCTAGAGTCCTTGGACAATAACATGACATTTGAAGACAAAACAGTTTTTGTACTCAACTGTCTGATACACTGCCCAAAAACAATTCAGACTTTAAGCATTCTCATCTATGATTTCACAATTCCACTGTAGTGCTGATACTTTTTTTTCAAGGAATAAAAACCTCAATAAATATTGACCACCCTATAGTACAGTAACTTTTCAGTCATTTAACACTTCTCAGATGTAGTGGGTCACACAGTTCAAAACAAGAAATGTCGACTTCAGCAACATAAAGACATTTGTAAACCTTTCAGTGCCTTTTCAATCCATGACCTATTGTTGTGAGGATATTTATTCCTGGCCTTATTCAAGCATTGACTGTGAGGTGAAAATAAATATATACAGGAGTAAAAATGTAAAAAGGCAGGTACACAGAAGTATTGCAACACTATTAAGAATGGTTCCCCTGTCACAGCAGAATTTCACATAACTCTGAGAATACCTACATATTTTAATCTACTCTATGCCGAAAGCTAATTCCAGAGAACTAAGTATACCTACAAATGAAACACAGTTAATATGTGATGTTGAGCTGAGATGTAATATGTAAACGGTGATGCATATGTAGTACAGAACATGTTGAGACAAAAGCTGTTTTATTAGCTACAGACTGAACCTTAGTAAAGGCAGACAAGATGGTGAAAGGGTTTTACCCAGGAGATGACAGAAAGGCTAGAGATGGGGACGTTGATTATAGTGAGTGAAGCAATGACTATCGACTGCAGTACATGTTTAAATTAGAAAAACAGAAATTATGAAAGCATACACTTCTAAGGGACAATAAACAGTAATGCACATATTGGCCAATTCAGTGAAATAGTAACACTTTCATGCATTAGGGAAGTAGGATTTAAGCTTTAGGAAGACGAGGCAAAGCTCATCTTGTGGACCATAATACTGTTGACAACCTCTTCCAATGTAGAAGACCCTGCATGGAAAAAGCTCTGGCTGAGCACATGAGTTTATGACTGAAGAAAGTTTGGTTATTTTGACAAAGATGGAGAACACACTGCAAAAGATTTATAAGAGAGCTTATATGTAAAATGGGGGCACAGGTTTTGTAAGGGTAACTTGAATGTAAAGATGCAGATTGCTAACGTCACTCTGGCTATAATGGGAAGCCACACACATACTGTGAGTAAAACAGAGCTGTTTCGGTAGAGAAATGAATTACAATACACCCGAAAGTCATGTTTTCTAACATTTTTGAATCTGCTGTGTTGTTAAAAGATGGCAAAAGAAGGAGAGAAAGATCACAGCCTAGCTATAGATAATTATTTGTTCAAGACTGCTTTGGCTTCATCTGATAGCATTAATTTGTTCATTAGTTTGTCCTGCAGAAATTCAAGATGGCAGCAGAATTACACTGGTTAAATCCTGGAGTACAGGCATGAAAGTTTATTAACTTATTGTGATACAATTCCACTGCAAGCTCTACCCATGTGTGCTCTGTCATGCTCCTATATTATTTCTTGCCAAAGATTCAGTCTGATTTTACCTCAAAATGCCTTAAGATATTCTGAGCTGGTGTTCATTTCTTAACATCTGGATCATTAGCATTGCTGGCTCTGCCTTCCCCATATCCCTCAACCTCTTAGCTCAAGAAACCTAGACAAATTCTAAAATAATGGGTGAACAAAGGGCCCAGAAAATAGGGACAGATTTTAAATATTGCTCCTATTAACTTAGAAGGTTGCTAGAATGACAGGATTTGTGTTAACATGCATTTTCTGAAGGATACAAAGTCTGAAACTCAAATGTACATGATTATTTAGCAACTTCAATCCTCAGTGATTTGTCAGAAAACCATTAATTTTATTAAGAACAGATCAAAAATATGTGGTGAAAATTTGGACAGTTGAGAGGCATGCCCCCCCCCCCCCCAAATAAAGTCTGGAACAAAAATATAAAAAGTTCCCTATCTTCTGCTACCACAAAATTGTCAGACTGCATGTCCTAGTGTTGATAGGTATAATTCCAAGTGTTCATATTCACCATTTCATAGAGGAGTTCCCTGTCACGAAAGCACAGTGTTTTGTAATCTCCAACGCTCTTAAACTATGCTGTCACTGCTCAGATGGCTTGCCTCACTGCTGATGCTTAGCAAGACACATTTTGTCTCCTACAGTACTTTCACACCATTGTTCCTAGACTATAAACAGCTTAGAGAGCAGTTCCCTTGTTACCAATCAGGGATACAGTGATCTCTGGAAATGCAAGTTCCTGAGCATTCTGAGAATTTTGCTAAACCCATCTTTACTAAAATTCCAGACAACCTACAGAAATGGGATCTTGGCCTTAAACGGCTTAGCTACTCATCAGAATGCTATCAATCAAAAAACTGATCCTTCTGCTATAATCCAATGCAGCAAAGGTTACGGCTCCTGATAAGTAATACATTAAGTACCTGCAAGCTAAGCTCACCATTACAGAGAATATTAATATCAGGTTTTTAAACTAATGCTACAGTCTTTACTCAGTGACAGCAATTGATCTTTAATTTATACTGATGTCAAAAACATTTATACTCAGACAAACAAAATATAAAGCTTCCTTTCCAAGCAAAATGTGTGTGCCACGGCTCCTTTCATAAAAATCATATCAAAAAGTCTGCAAAAGCAGTATAAAGATGCTGTACTCCACTGTTATACAAACTATTAAAAATGCAACATACAGTTTTTACCTTCTGTCACTGCATCTTAAACAGTGTATCAAGTGCTGTAGCAAATTAACACATCCCTTACTTTCAAACCCATGCATCAGAGAAATCCTAAACAACCATCAAAAAGCTGAATTTTAATGAATTTGTCTAATAGCAGAATGCAACTCCATTTTGTACAAAATGTGCATGCATTCATTTCAAAATGCTACTGTTACAGCTTAGAAAGGCAAAAGAAAAAGATGAGCTGGAGTCACAAAACATCTTAAAATGCATCAGTGAAAGCTCAAAAAAGACATTTCACTTTACATCGATTTATGTACACAGCTGTGTCTATAAACTATTTCTTACAGATGCAATTAAGACATTTAACTGTTCAAAAAAAAAAGGATGAAAAAATTAAAAAAGTGGAAATATTAATGAAAAGCATACAAAAACGCCAGTTTTATTTTATTTTAGCTTTATAAATTGGTCAAAGGACATGTTTCAGTCATGAACTGCGGCACAGATGATCACAAGTAACTGACTGGGAGTCTAAAATGTAAATGTTCTTTTCTTACTTAAAGCATTTCATTAAAATGTTATATTCCTGTAATATTCAAATTTGCAAAGAGAAACACATGTATACAGGGAGTTATTTATAATGGACAATTACAGTGAAGGCTGCACACTTAGTTGGGAAGGTTACCTGTAGCAAATTACAATGGGGTGATTCAGGTCCCTCCCAGGGCCCACCGCACTAGGGGGGACAATACCTAGGAAGCCACTCTATATTAACAAGAAAATAAAGTTTATGCTCAGTGCTGCTAACTCATTTTAGACAGCCTGCATGCCGAACATGACTAATGGTAGCAAAGAACAATGTAATTTTAATTAAAGAAAAATATTCAATAACACCACAAATATGACTCCTGCTACTTTTTGTTAGCCATGTGCTATCGTTGCTATTCAGCCAGGAGCTCTTTATTTTTCAATCTGTGTGTTTATTTCTGCATGAGGAAATGCTTCTTTATGCTGAAATAAATAAATAAATAAAAACAAATACCAGGTGGTGGCACTTTTAAAGCAACTTTAGCATTCTGCTCTTTGCCATCTCATGATTCAATGGTATGGCAAACACAAGAAAGCCCGCTAATAATAAACAATACACTGATTAGTGGGTGGTCACAACTAGACTTGCAAAAGCAAAGATGTGTGACATGGTAGTGTGAGATAAGAGTCGATCTTCCTTTTTTTTATTTTTTAATAAATCCTGGTAGACAACCAGATATTGCACAGCAGTGCATAACTAGCAGGGTCACCATATTTCTTGAAGGAGTGTGCATTGATACTCCACAGCAGAAGCAGCACATACCTTTCAAATTCCTTGGTTTTGCACTTGATTTTTATGGTACATCACTAAGCATTACAGTCTGTCAATTATGCCAGCCATTAGACTATCATACTTATTACTGTTCAGAAAATGCATGTTGTTGCAAAATGTGATCTATTAACATTTTAAGTGAGTTAGTGTAATATTTAAAAAATCCACCTGATTTTGGGTCTTCATCCCCCCCATGATTTTTGGCTTTATCCAAAATTCAACAACGTTGTTGAGAGATATGCAGCAGCTCAATTCATCTAGAGCAACTTAGTGTCCAGAAAAAAATGTAACAGATTAGCACTGAAGAAACAGAGCATGGGGACAAAAATTCCTACCTCCTCCTGCCAGGCTGTCCCAAACAGTCATTAGTAAAATGCATCAACAAATAGATATTGTGTATTCCTGTCATTCTCTGTGATGCTTTGAGGATGCAATGCAGAGAAGGTGTGTGGTGACATATTTCTTAACTGTCCCTGATTTTGCCTCATACATATGCAGATGTTTGCTCATTATTCTGGCTTTGTAGGACTAATGTGATTTGTGTAATGTAACTTGGGCATCTGAGATGTACACGGACAAAAATTGCCGGAGCTTTCCGTGGAGGAAAATGACTGCCTGGTGTTGTTTGCTCATTATTCTGGCATTGTATGACTAATGTGATTTATGTGAAGCAACTTGGAATAGTTTAATGCGTGGAGCAAAGTTGAAATGCATTCAATGATTATTTTTTATCACAATCAGATATAGTGTACATACAAGTGGCTATAAGCAACTGACTCGTTATTTGCTCAGTTGAAACAGTGACTATTCTGACTTTGCAAGACTACTGTGCATTTGTGTGAAGTAACAATACTTTACAAAAATTATTGTGTTTGTATGAAACCAACTTGAAGTACATTATTTACTGTGACTGTGTTTATAGATTGAAAAATAAAGAGCCCATGGCTGAATAGCAACAATGGCACGTGGCAAACAAAAGGTACCATGAGGTGTACAGTCAGTAAAGTGGCAGTAACTGATGGGTATTGGAGGCTATCTACAGGTAAAAGTGACTTACCCCAGCTGTTGTCTGATCACTGCTAACCAAAACAACAGTCACTGATCTGACATAGCAGAAGTAGTGTTACACAATTTATTCCATTTGCTAAAATCAGTCTAAGATCAGTACTGCTATGAATTATGCTTGTGTTTGTGGGGGGATGAACTGTATTCTACACTAAACTTAGCCATAATTATTTTCACTTTCCCATCACAAACATCAGTGTCACACAAAATAAATGTCTCTCTCTGTTGGTCTGGCAGGAGGAGGATATGAGTGAAAGCAATTGCTTATTTAGTAGAGAGAGTAGCAATGCAATCTCACTCTGTTTGGCCCTGGTTGTGTTCTTGTCAGTGGCTTCTTTTGTGTGGAGTCTGCATGCCCTCCCTATTTTGTGTGTGTTTAACCAAGTGCTCTGGTTTTATCCAAAACCCCAGAAACATGACGTGGATGAATTGCCATTTCTTTAATCTGCCTGTAGGTAACTATGCAGCATGTGGGTTTGCATGTATGTGTGTGTGTGTGTGTGTGTGTGTGTGTGTGTGTGTGTGTGTGTGTGTGTGTGTGTGTGTTTGAGCACCTTGTGATAGATCTAGTTTATCAGGGGCAGTGTCAGCGTATGTGATAAGTCAGTGTCCCAGATAAGCCAGGTCTGTCACAAGATGCAATGGCAGTGTGTGTGTGTGAGTGTATACAAAACATACCACCACTGATTTCTACTTGTAAACACAAAAAATATTGCCAGACACATATACAACCCTTGTGCAGTAAAAACAATTTAGAAGATCATCTTTTAAAAATAATGCATAAAGGTATCACAAAACATTCAGACTACTAGAGCTTCTGGGGAACTAGTGGCTACCACACTTCAGGGATATTTAAGTGGATTCTGACACAGGCTTAGCAGTGGCCTCTAGACTGAAGCCTATCTAGTCCAAAACTGGTCATGCTGAGAGATGTGAACAGAAGGCTGCTATAAGCTAGTATGGTGGATGGGGCTCGAGCTGGTGTAAGCATTAGTGCTTTAATTTTCTTCACAAACCTCAATGGTGTGCACAAAACATAACTACAACTTGTCGGGGGGGGGGGGGCAGGGACAGTAGAATTATTATTTTTCTAATTTTCATCACAAACGTCAGAAGTGTGTACAGAAGGTCTCTACAGTTTCTGCAGGGCATGGGGACAGTGTGGTCATTATTTATGTAACCTTCCATACAAACCTCAGTGGTCTACAATGAAGGTTACTGTTTGTCCAGGAACAAGTTGGAATGCATTACTGTAACTGTTATTTTTTTAACTTTCCTCACAATCAAACAGCAGACACATATACAGATACATATCTTTTTGAAGTAGGGGTAAGGAAGCATGCTGTTTCTGCATGTCTGACAGGAACAGGTTGAAATATGTTACTACATCCTATTTATTCTTTAAGTTGTGTCCCAGTTTGACATTACAGGGGTAAAGAGAAGGTGGCTGTCTTTTGGGGGCAGGAGGGAAGCCGCATGTTGTGCATATGCACAACAGCAACTTGAAATATGCGATTGCAACCATTTGCACATTCATTTTTATCCCAATCCAGCACCGGAAGGATACAAGCAAGCAGTATTCCCAGATATATGCATCCTTGTAAGCATTTTTTCTCAATTTACTGTGAACTGCTACTTTCTCAGCTTTGAACACAACTTATTTCTTCCTTGAAAAAAAACAGACTGAATTTATTGCCTTACATCATAAGTAGCTACTAGGCATGGTGTCCAGGAGACCATTAATGAGCCTAGCCCAAATCATCAATTTCCCCAATGCACTCTCTGATTAAATGACTTGCTCAATGTCACACAGGAGGCAAATGAAGTTTGAGGAAATCAAAGTGTGTACCATAGTAAGTAGCAAATTAACATGTCACAACCTTCATCCTCTTTGCCTACTGCCAAACTAAAAGCATTTTTGCCCTTTGGGGACTTGAACCCTCAACCCTATTCACTAAGATTCTAACAAGTACTTCATTTGCAGACTGAGCCATAAAAGCATGTTTTTTCTTAAGACCTTCTTTGGAATAAAAGGTTGGCAAAAAGCTCTAAAGTGACTTCACAAAATCTATATTCCCATTACCACCGTCAGCCTCAAGATCCCTTGGCTTAATGCTACAATCATTACAGTTTAGTCTTCACCAGTTAGGATGTGTTGAAAGAATGCAATAAAAAGAGTAACACAAAAATGTGGGAAAAGGAAGAAAAACAATCAAGATGGTATAGGTAGGCCAAGATGGGGGAGGGGGACCAGGGAGGGCAATTGGGAATAGTAGGCAGTGGAGCACCATGAAACCCTTCTCCTAGGCTGTCATTTCACTCAAGGATGACCCTGCATAGCTCTCATCTTGTTTGCTCACGAATCGGGGACAAAAACCCCAAACTAGGGTAAATTACTAAACATTAATCCATTAACGTGCATGTTATGAAGAATAAGAAATATGAGACTGACTATAATCATTACAGACTTAGAAAATCAATTTTATGGGGACAGATCAAAAACATATGGCAAAATCAGGGACAGATAACAGCTATGATAATGAGTCCAGAAATGTGGAGAGTAATGCAGATAGAATAAGGTAAAACCACAGATTTCAAAATTCTACTCTAGTACATTAAAATAAGTAGATGGTTTCCTTCAAATAACAGAACAGCTGGAAAGAACAAGAACTACTCTATACTAACACACATTAAGTTTTTAATGTCATGTTTAATAAAGATATTTAAAAACACAAAACTAGATATCTAGATATTTGCTATACAAACTATTGACTTTTTCTTCAAACGTGGCATAACCCTTATTAATGAAGCAGACAGGATAAGGTTAGAATGTTATCTCGGAATGACAGGTTTATGACAACTGTAGAAAGGAAATCTTCAGGTGCAGTGACACATATATAAGGTGAGACTATTTTAGGGCATGTTAAGAGGGCAATGGATATTATACCAGGAAAGGCTATGGAGTGTGACTTAAGTGATTTCCTAATGAGTAATACAGAAGGAAAAATCACTGTTGTTATGCACCATTAACACCTATACTGAGGAATCCTTTTTACTGTGAATGACCATAGAGAATAATTAATGGCAAGTTACTGTGGGTGGGAAATTTTAATTGTAGTTTTGGGGTAGAGTGGAAGCACGGACATGGTGTAAAACTGGGTAAAGAAATTCTGACAATGGATGAAATGATTGGCTTTGTTATGGAGGCCTAGGGAAGTTAAGACAGCTACTAATTTTATTTTTAAAACAGTGTTTTTCATAGAAATGGAAATGTATGTAAGCAAATTTTGTTTCACTGCTTTCAGCAAAAGTGTTTAGGATCAGTCAAATTTAAAACAAGCACAAAATATAAATCTGGTCATTTGGGAAAGTGAATCCAACAGAACGTGCATTTATGCATGGTTCAAAAAAAAAAAAATATATATATATATATATATATATATATATATATATATATATTGGGGGAGGGGATTCTCTGTATGAAAATTGCCTACTGCCCAAGGTACATATTCTGACACTGAAGGTCACAGATTGTAACTGCAGACTTGCTTATCTAGTTTCATAATTCTTTACAAAAGAAGATTTACCAATTTAAGTCACACCAGATTAGGTGTCTAACCATTATAGCTCTGAAGAATGGTGCCACAATCTGATCTATGATGCTGTAGAGCTAACCATGAATACCTGTTGTGGTGACACACACATCTATGTGGCACTGGACCCTCCCACCTGGAGAAAGTAAGAGTGGAAAAACTGAGAAGCTGAGAGAAGACACTTAATAATAAGCAAAATAAATAAATAAATGTAAGTGAATGAATAAATAAGAAAACAAACTGTGAAAGAAAAATGGATGCATGCCAAATATAGGGAGAACTTTTCTGGAATGAAAGGGCCCACAAGCCACACAGATGTCTTGTAACCACTGCTTTACTTCAGACAGGAAAAATAATGCACAGAAAAGCAAAAAGGAGAGAGAACGTGATGGGAGACCACTCAGTTAAGGAAACTTAAGCAGGTGCTTACAGCGTCTTTCAACCTTATACAGTTGGTGGGGAAGGAAGAAAGTAAACTAAAAGCAAAGCTGCATTTTCACACAGACAGGTCAAGAATCTGTGAAGAAAGGAAATATTCTCTTCTTTACTCTGAATGCCACAGGACTGACTGCATGGAAAAGATGCTTAGGGACTATGTACAGTAGGCACAGGGCAATAATTAAGCACTGCATGTTAGAAACCATTTGATATTCTCCATTCTCCTGAACAACAAAACCTGTAGAAATGTTGCATGCTAGATATTCATGTCTTTTTTTGGCTGTTTGGTTTACTGGCTTCTTACCTTATTAGAGTAAACATTGTCAGGATGAATGCAAACATTTTAGCTATACCCTGCAGGGTAGCAGATATCCTAGAAGATGATTATGAAAAGTGTGTTACTAAAATAACAGAAACTTGATTAAATTTGCCCACACGGAGCTGCTGATGCCAAATTGCCTGACAGGACAACTAGTTGAAGGAAAGGTTCAGAGCTGATGTTTGTACAGTCTCACATTCAGATGGGTTAGTCTGTCAGAGACCCAGAGTGAGAACTCACTAGAGAAAAAGTGTATTACAAGATGTGTGCAATGGTTACTCCTACATGACTGTAATAAGAAATGCCTGCTCTCTCTGAACATGGCCATAAAAACTTCTGCCAGAGTTTAAAAAATGTGCAGCTTTAAAAAGAAAGAAAAGATCAGGCTTTTTATCTGGGAACTTCTGCATTCACTGCCTGTATCCGACTACCTGATGAAGTCAGTAATGAAGAAAAGATGAGTAAGTATAAAGGTGCAGGACTGAAACCACAGCCCTCGAGAGCAACTGTACTGACCAGTCTGTGTGCTGCAACAAAACCATGTGATTAGTATAACTCAAACCATTTGGTATGTAACAAATCTTTCACATTAGCTGGTGCATATAATTCTGACGTCTCTTCTTGCTTAAGACATTTCACAATTAACTAGGCTAGAAGCAGAAGAATTGGGCCTTATGACCAAACCAAATTTTGAAAATGTTTCTAAACAATAAGATTTTGAAAATGGTGCACTTCGCACAAAGAATTAGCACTGCAAACTACTGAACATAGCAACTTCTCCACTACTCCAAAATATTAAAGCAAACTAGACGGTTAATCTGCAAGGCCAGCTCAAAAGGAATAGGCTTTCTGTAGATTTTACTAATTAAGAAGAGCATTGTTCAGGTTCAGTTTTATTGTACTACTTCAAAACTAAATACTACAAATTACAAATATAGGAACAAAACATCAATAAAACAAATACATTCAATAAAGCAGGCAACAGGTTAATGTACAAGATTAAACTAACTAATCTTAAAGGAAGGTTTACAGGCACACAATGGAGGCCCCCCATACATCCCTTATTGGCACACTTTGATTATACATCGGACATGCATCATGAGAGGAAGATATCCAGGCTTTAGTATCCTGGCCAGACATACAGCTATTCATGGCAGGATATCCTAGTTGTTAGTAACACTGCAATGGTGATCTGTCAGGCATCTACTGATATGGCAAGTTCTTACACAACTGTGCTTTCCTCAGCCAGACTTTAGTCCACATTGGACTTCTAAAAATAATTCTTTCTGTTCTGAATAAGTTATGAGTTGCCTGTAAGCACTGACAGTACTTAAAGTGCAGAGCTTTTAATACTCTAATGCCTAGCCACTGGCAGCTGATGTCATGTGATACATATAATTTCCAGAATACACTTGTATATAGATGGCTCACAGTCACTGAAGCATATTCAGTGTCTCTGTTGTTTATTGAAGGTTTTGGCAAACATTTGTAAGTTACAAATTTCTTGTGCGTCTTGGACAAGGGCATGAGAGAAATTGCAAGATGACCGCTGAACTCACTGTACTTTTCTTTTACAGTTACAGACATACTATGTACAGGCTTCAGCATTGCTGGAAAGTACATACAAGAACAGCTGTACTGAATGCATACTATTATATAGTTGTAGACCAGTATACACAAACCCATTTTAATTAATCTAACAATCAGTTGTATGGCTATATCTCAAACAGTCATTGCTAGCCTGCAAGGGTGCTAAGATCTTCAACTTCTGGCTTGTTTCTGAACCACATAACTGTGGTATTGTCTGTAATTACATGAAGAAGGCCGGTAGACCAGAGGTGAAGCAGGTATTGCAAGGCTAGAATCACCTCCTTCATTTCCCTGATATTTATGTGGGCATTCCTGCCCTTTTTGAACCACATACCTTGGACATTCAAGCTCCTCATGCCAGGATAGAAACACAGTTGTAAAGGTCTGGGCAAGATGAAGGATTAAGTGTCATCTGTTTACCTTCATACTGCAGCAACAGTTGATGCAGTGAACCGACACCTCCCTCCCCCCAGGATGGGTAATAAGGTGTCAACTGCACACTCCTGTTTAACCTTGTCCATGATGCTATTTGAACATGGATCATCTAATGTGCAATCAGGACTGTATTCCTGTGTGCCATGGAGCCAAGTAATGGGATCCTCATTTTTTAATATTTTTCTGAGCTTTCTTCCCTTGGGTTGTAATAAGAAATTCATTTTATATGGCTGAGATGCTATCTTTGTTATAGTCAGAAGAAGGCAAAGATATTGCTGTTGAAAGAACTGCAGACAGATGTTGTTAATGATGAGGTCTGTAAAGAGGAAAGTAAAACTTCCTTAAATGTCGAAAATACAAAAATTCTGAATTTCAGACATCTAATGTGATTATTATTATTACGCTAGAGGGGAAAAGGTTGGACAATGCAGACAGCAATAAATATTTTCGAGTTATTTGGATTAAAAGCTTGACATTCTTAGAACACATGTCTGGAGGTACTGAAATACTTATGAACATCTGGCCTTCTTTTGTAGGACTTCAGCCTTTTCACTGCTATGCATTAGGAAGGTACTTGGTATCTTATTTGTCTGTGTTGGATTTTAATTTATTTGCTCTGCAGCAAATATTCCTGACCTATAACAACTGAATTTTTGTTAACATTCCTTTTTAATGTAAATGTATAACCTGCAAAAACAATTCAACATTGTAATATGCACACCTGGCACCAATAGTCAGACAATATTAAATCAAGTTTGGAATAAAGCCTCTCAATTTGCATACAAGTCAGTCAATGGATTACTGCCATAGAATATGTTTTATTATTTTAAGCCAAACATTAATGTAAACAACAAGAGCTGACTTTATCCTTAACTATTTTCCTAGAATTAGAAAACAAGTCACACAGAGGACATTTATATTTAGATTAACTCACACTGTTGAAGAATGAAGTAGATTATCATGCAGGATTTTAGTTGTGGAGCTTCTAAAAAACATCAATAATTCCGAAGTCTCAAAATGTAATTGTATTTCATGAGTTCACTACTGGTTACATGTTATAAATAAAAAAAAAAACCTACAATAATGGTATATTAACTTGCATGAGAATCTTTGCTGGGCAGTATGGGGAGGTGGGTTATCGTCACATGGAGTTTAGGGCCTATTATTATGCTGGTATTACTACAGTAACAGCACATGCTGTGACTCTATCAGATAGCTGCATACTGACTGAATGTCCCTTGGAGATCCTTATTTTACCGTGACTCTAAAAGCACTAAGCTAGGTGACCTCTTCTTTAAACTTGGGATGATGGGCACTATGATGTGGCACTAGGTAGTCCTGGACCATAAAAAAGAAACATACATGTGCCTAAAGTGAGACAATTAGGGCATTTACTAGTAAGTTTATCGCCATCCATATCGCATGTTGACATTCAGGTGATGTAAACAGATCTGCAGTTTTTCATTTTACCCTTTAACGTCCACACTGTTTCTTGAGGGGTGGGGAGGGCACACAACAGTGACGCAACAAGCAACTTTTCTTAAAACGTAAACCTCTGTGGGGATCTAGAGATGTCCATCAAATGTAGTTTTATAGAATTTAATCTTAATTAAAAATGTTCTCAAAAGTACAATCACTGAAATACTTCACCCTCAACCATTCAACAGACTGTACCCCTTGCACCCCTGTTACTTAAACAGTTACCTCTGAGGGTCACTGTAACTTTACATCATTGTAAATCCCATTTGCAGTGACACCATTTGAGGGATCAGTTTTTCAGCAAATATTTCAGAACTTTAATTTTGCTCAGAGCCATTAGTTCATACGTGTAGACTTTTACCTTACAGCATTCGTCAGATAACTGCGAAGGTGACTTTGTATGCTTAGAGCGATTCCAGAATTTCAAGGAGGAGCTCACAGCCATAACTTGGTTTTGATATATGGGTGGTATGCCTGTCACTGGTAGCTATACTGCCCTACACTCCATGTTCAGAAATCAGCTGTGTCCCTAGGAAGTTGCCTTCTTCTTCTTTTACGGCCTTGTTTATTTGCATATATTTACCTGCTTTTTTGCTATCACATTCTTTTTGTTCTGATTGTTCAGTTACATACACCTTTATACCATGGTAAACTTGTTAAATTTCAACCTTATTACAAAGTGCACTCGTAGAAATGCCTCCTTACTTCATTATTTGGCAGAAATGTATAGAAAAATGGCTAAAGACAAGTTTCAAATTCCTCCATGGAAAACAGTTACTGTTTTTGCAAAACATAACTACTAAAGCAATAGTTTGAAGCACACACTTGGATGTGCAGCTTTAGGTATTCAAAGGACCACTGTGAGAAGAAACTGAAAAAAAAAACATAATTTTTATGTTGTCAGGACATTATATACAATCCAAAACTGTTTGTAGCAGAATAAGTAATTGTTTCGAATTGTATTTTTATAACCCTGATTATCCTTTAGGGGCAGACATCTTACATGGTCTTGTTTTCTTGGAAAGCTACTTTTTATCCATAGTGCACTATGAGGGCACATCTGATGAGATTACTTCACAATAGTCTATCCTATCAGATCACAATTACTAGAATGGTAGTACTGTGAAACACTGTTAAGGTTGTGTGTTAGTGACTGGTTTGCAGTGACACTGACACTTGCGTATTTACTTTCTGCACGTGTTAACACAATCATAAAAACTGCTTGTAAAAATACAAATTAGCTGAGATAAACATTTTTAAGTGGAAATTTCAGTTTCAGATCCTGTCTTTCTCCCACCTTTCCCTGAATGAAGCAGAGTATATTATGTTTTGGCTTCCAAATCTCAGTTAAATGGTGAAACTGATTTCAGTGATTATCCTGTTTGTTAAATCTTCAGAATACAAATAGCTCAACAGATTTATGGCCCGTGTGGAGAGAATAAAGCAATGAGTGATACTAACTAGACAATAAACAAAAAGGTGTGCATTTTTAGCTTGAATGGCTTTGTGATCCAAATGAGTGTGAAATAATAAAAAAGAGATACAGGCGCTTTATTATGTGTTTTCCTTGACAAGAAAGTTTCAAATGTGACAAGCAAAACAATGCAACACCAACAGAAGCAAATTTCTAAAAAGCATGAGAGTTCACTCATCCCCACACAGTGTGCACCAAGGAATCTAACTATGACATAAATACCACAGAGAGGAAGCACCTGCTAAGTCGTGCCTTTTTTATATGGAAGTATACAGATCTTTTACATGTAGAAAATACTCTTGGGGAAAGGAATTATTGCTTTAAGGGTACAGCTGTCTGGCAACCATTTGAATTGTCAAGACTCACAATGCCAAGTCCAGAAATGCTAATACTAAATGACCAAAACGCCAGATTTACATATACTCTGACACTGCCATTTAATGGAATATTCCCTTTTCTCCAAGGTATGGTGATCTCAGAGGTGGTATATATAAGTGTGGGGTGTGCGGAGGGCTTGCCCCCCATATCAGGGGTGCAGGGGGGCTTGCGCCCTTGCAAAGACACATTTAAAGAAGGAAAAATTATATTCAGTATTCGCTGTTCTCCTGTATTTTCAATTTGTTTAGGCATTTCAGGACTTAACATTGCGAGTCCTAACAATGCAATAGGAAATGAGCCGTCCTTTACAAAGGGGGATGTGAGACACTTGTCTCATAACAAAAATATTTTCTGAATATTTAACTTCCTTTTCTTTCACTGATATGGCAAATAAATTTTAAGGCAAAATGTAATTTTGTTGATTTTTTTCCCAATCACTTGTGACTTGCTGAATAATACAAAAATGTGTCATGAACCTGTTTCCTTATTTAGATGCATGGTAAGAGTCCACCATTCAAAGACTGCACTTGGAAAATGTGTGCTGCAGAAATTAAGGGAGGGAATGG
The DNA here is from genome assembly GCF_019279795.1 of Protopterus annectens. Lineage (NCBI taxonomy): Eukaryota > Metazoa > Chordata > Ceratodontiformes > Protopteridae > Protopterus > Protopterus annectens. The sequence continues at coordinate 684,646,546 of NC_056747.1, read as the reverse complement.
GTCAGGAGGAGGACTGGCTTTTTTGGTCATTTAATGTGTATGTATGGGTGAATACATTCTTGACCCAGTTAAGACATTAGACATGCTGTAGAAAACATGCACATGAAGGTGAAGAATGATATAAACATGCGATAAGCTAGGCAGCCATTATTAAACATCGGTAAGTTAACAGGCAGAGTATCACATTCTGAAGTTTTTTTTTTTTTTGCAAACTTACAAGAGTTCATATCAAACTCTGAACACCATCAGAAGTACCATTTTAATATGCATTTTCTGCTTTTCCTAGCTCTCCCTTACTAAATTTTGCTACCTTCAAGATGGCACAGTTCAAAGACAACATCCACCACCCACAATTACTCCAGTACACGGAGACAAGTGAACACTCTTCAAAAAAACAAAACTTTAGAGAAGCACACATACATTTCAATTAAGGTTTTGATAAACAGAGGTTGAGGCAGGAAGCACAAACATTAACCCTCTCTGGACAGATAGGGATTTGAGAGTGACTGAATCACCGCAAAGGGTTGTTGTTCACAAAGAGGCAGAGAGACTTAGCATTACAGAAGAAAGAAGGCCAAAATCTGCGTGCAGGAGGCAGAGAGAAACTGGAACTTGGGAACATGCTGGTGTTATGGTTAACTCTAGTCATCCAGAATGTGACAGGGTTTTCAAAACTTCAGAGGTGTGCACAATGTAAGCCCAACGGCGTTTAGAGGGCTAATGATGAACTAATAAGCTGGGAAAAGTGGGAAAGCTCTTAAAGTGCCCATGAATTAAAATGTTGACACCAGGATTCAGTGAAAAAAAAAGTAATGCTACTCAATGCTAGAAGTCTAAACCTCAAAATGCACTCTCTCAAGGCAATCCTAAAAATGGAGAACATCGATATCTGTGCAGTAACTGAGACCTGGTTCAAGGCTCCACAGAGCACCCCTGCAATACCAGGCTACAACTCTTACCACACTTTTAGACCACAAAACCAACACCGAAAAAGTAAAGGTGGAGGAGTGTCCATATTCACCAAGGATATTCACACCTCCAGGCTAGTTGCCCAACACAATGCATCTGAAATTCTCCAAGTGCAACTAACACTAGGTAAGTCTGCAATCCAAATTGTAGCTTGCTACAGATCCTCCACCATGCCCAAAGATTCTCACTACACCTTTCTAAACATACCGGAAAATATTAAGATACAACAAAACACCCTAATACTGGGTGATTTCAACTAACCTGCCATTAACTGGGAAAACTACTCGGGTAACAACACCTTTTCCCAATGGTTCTTGGAATTCATAAATTCCAATGCCCTGGATCAACTAATCCATTGTCCCACCTGGGGCTCCAATATCCTAGACCTGGTCATTACCAACATGGAAGACAGATGCTCCACACCAGTAGTCAACCCCTCATTGGTCTGGTCTGACCATAAGCAAATCAGCCTTGACATCCACATCCCACCCCCACCCCCCAGTAAGGAAACCTCCGTAAAAAAACTTCTCCAAACTACTCAAGTCAGAAGTGACAGACTTCGTGACACCCATGCAGACGGGAACTGAAAGTTCGACTGCTGAATCCTACACTAAGGCACTGTATGAGCACATCCACTCGTGCATGAATCGTGCCATTCCAAATAGAACCAAGATGCTCTCCTCCAAAAAAAGGAAGCCAATCTGGTGGTCCCCTGCTATAAACAAACTATACAACAGAAGGAAGAGGCTGTTGCAGAAAAGTGGAAAATCCCATGATGCAAAAAACTCCCTTACCAGCCTCAGTAAGAAGCTGAGATCCCTCATAAAATCCTCAAAAGCTAGTTACGAAAATAAAATTGCCAAAGATTCCAAAGACAACCACAAGTCATGTCAAGAATCTAAATGGCAATGCTCAGATCTGCTCTGAGCTACAACAGAATGGCATTAAATATACTGATCCCAAGGATATTGCCAATATCCTGGCAGATCGATTTAGTGCCAACTTCACCCCCCTCTCACCCTATAAACAGCCCATCTCAATACCAAAAGATTGCCAAATTCCGGTAATCACGGCCACACAGGTAGAAACTGCACTCTCCAAAGCTAAGAATACAACATCCATGGGACCAGATGACATCCCGGACTGTGTACTACATGAACTACAAAATGAACTGGCACCTCACCTAAGTGTTATGTTTAATCATAGCCTCACCTCAGGCTTTGTGCCCACTGAGTGGTGCACAGCTACAGTTATCCCACTCCACAAGGGGGGATCCACCTTGGATCCCGGGAACTACCGTCCCATCAGTCTGACGAGCCTGATCTGCAAGGCCAAGGAAATCATTATCATGGAGCTTATAAACAAAGACATTGGCAACCTTCAAACACTGGACCCCAGCCAGTTTGGGTTCGTAAAGGGCTGATCTTGTCTCCTGAACCTGACTGACTTCTTCAAATCAGTCTCCAGAGCTGTGGATGAGGGTAAGGCGGTACACACAGCCTATCTGGACCTCGCCAAGAATTTCAACACCATCCCCCCCTCTGGAATCATAGATAAAGTTACTAAGCTGGGCATAAATCCCTACGTCACTCGATGGGTTGCCAACTGGCTTACTGACAGAACCCAGACTGTAAAAGTAGCCGACTCCAAATCCAGCTCCAGACTAGGGACAAGTGGAGTACCTCAGGGTTCAGTCCTGGGACCGCTCTTGTTTGGCATCTACTTCTCTGAAGTACAGGCCAACACACTAAGGGACTCTGGCTAACAAAGTTCGCAGATGACTGCAAACTGGGAGCCATTATTGAATCCCCAAATGATGTGGATATTCTATAAAAGGGCCTTACAGAAACAGATGCTTGGTGCCAGATCCATGGGCTCAAGCTTAATGCCAAAAATGTATAGTTATCCCCGCTGGAAAAAAAAACATGTAGCCATGAATTACCACATAGGTGGCAGTACACTAAACACAGAAAGTGTGATGAGAGATTTAGGGACACAGGTGGACAGTGGTCTCACCTTCGATAACCACATCGCCACAACAGTCAGGAAATCCTTCTATGTGGCACACCTCATCACTAAGGGATATTCATCCAGAAAAAGGAGGTCATTGTCCCACTGTACTCATCCCTCATTAGACCCATTACAGAGTATAACGCCCCGTTTGGTATGTACCTCACAAGACATCTGCAATAGCTGGAAAGGCCGCAGAAATGCCTCACTAAAAGAATCACAGGCCTAAAGCAGATGCCATATGCTGACCATCTAAAAAAAACTCCAGCTATACTCTGTGGCATATCGTCTACTCAGAGGCGATATCTGCTTAACATACAAGGCCATGTCAAACCCTGAGCTGCTGGACATGGCTCCACTTAAAGAAATCCCAATCCCTCAGAGCCACACGTTCCAGGAATCTAAACCTTGTCATCACAATGAACAAAACATGCTGGAGGGATAGGTTCCTGACCCAGACTCCCCATACACTGGAATAGACTGCCCATACATGTCAAGCAGAGTGCCTCCTTGGCCCTCTTCAAAAGGAACCTTGACGATTGGATGTAGACAGGAAATTCACCCCAGGGATCATGTCAGTCGTCCAGCTAGAAAGAGGTCCAGGGAAGTAAATATTGTGGTAAGAAATATCCAGGGAATTGTTATGGCTAGGCTTGTATAGGCCCTAGGGCCGATAGCCTAGTCCCAACCTATGAACCTATAATACTCAAGGTGGAAAAAGGTAGAGAAGTACAGGAGTCATCAGTTGGGATTCAGACCAAAAGGTGAAGGTAAGGACAGATATTAAAAGCTGCCTGTAGTGCAAGCAAAAAGCTTACTACTTCTAGGGGATGCATGCTCTACCTACATGATGTTACTTCTACAAACATGTAAAATGCTGCTCCTTGAATGGCCTTCAATAAATAGTGCAGAAGCAAGGCTGAAGGACTGCATTTTGCTCTGTAGTGAAATTACACCAATAATATCATGGGTGAGATATTAAAATTAAGTTTCATTTGCCTATGTTACAGGTAGCGCAGACATAAAATATCTATACTTACTGAAAAGAGTGAGGGAATTTATACAATGTCCTAGCCAAATTACACTAATCAAAATTAATACCACTTCTAGTCTCTCCTGAAAATATACCATAGGCTACCAAGATTAAAATTCAATAAAAGCAAATAAGTCAGTTATGTAGTCTGGTGTTCCTCTTCCTCAAGCTAGGTAACCCTCAGCACCATTCTCCCTCGGAGATTTGCACAGTGTTGGATTATCCCTACTCATGCTGCAAGCAGTCAGTGCTATTCTCTTTCAGTAACTGCCTAGTCCTATGAACTTCTCTGTACCACTCTCCCTCAGGGATCTGTTCTTAACTATGTTAACTGCAATCATCATCCCCAACTCCATTCTCCTGTTTCTATGCAAGTTCAGGACTTCACATCAACTGTAATCACCTCTCTCAATTTGGTCTCTCTCTCCTATCTTCATAGAATCATGTCTGACTGCTGCAGATCTCTCATGCAATCCGGCCATCTCTTGGCTGGACATCCTCTCCTCCTCCTATCTTCTTCCTGTTTCTCCCCAACGGATCATTACCAAATCATCTTCTGCTTTCATACGTGTGTGCCTGAACCACTGTAATCTGTTCTCCTTTACTTCCTCTGCAACTGGGGCTACCCTGGCTTTTGCGCTAACGTCTTTACTTCTTCTGTCCCTTACTGTACATGGTAAGGGGTCTCCTGTGCATGGTAGGGGTCTCCTGCTCATGACTTAGCATTTCATGTCAGTCACCTCAAGTCCCCTCAGTTGCTCTGCCTTCACTGCCCACGGCTGTATGCCATACAGTAGTACTGGCCACACCACTGTTTTGTACACCTTACTTTTCAGTTTTTTTGGCATTCTTCTGTCAGCAGTATCAACGATTTTTGCTTTGACCTCTAGATTAAGATTTCCCTTTTTATGTGGTAATTACAAGTTTATTTATTATTCAGAAATCTCGGTGCACACAGGCAAATTCACAAATCTTCTATACAAAATAACATAGAAATTCACCCATTTATTTTCAAGATTTCTGTGTGTTCTCTAGTTCTTTCCACAAGTATCTGCAAATATCACAAGTAATATACACATTGCAGTCAATTTGTCAATTATACACGCTCTGGGTAACAAAGGTAAGTCATTTTTTGCACTCATGATTTTCAGCTGGGGTCCTGGTCTGTTTGTTGTACTAAACTGCTACAAGGACCAAGGTTAAAAAATTCCACTGTAGAATTGAAGCCAGCGTGAGCCCAGGGTCTCACCAAATGGATTCTTATCTACCTATATAAAAATGTACATAGATGTGCAAGAAAATGTGATTATTCCAAGAAACCAAACAATACAAATGCAGTGACTGCTAAAGTTGCAGTGTTTTTATTCAGGTTTTGGAAATCTGTTCAAATAATAATGGAAAAGATGTCAAAGCCATTTCAGAAAAAGTACTAAACTAAGACATTGTGTGACTTGTACAGCAGGATGCATTAACTGAAAGACACAGGATTCAAACCTGTTCCATCCAGTTTCATATTTTACTGTGCTAAGTTATTATCCATTAGTAAGAATGGCAAATTATTATTAAAATGCAAGTTTTCTAGATGGTGTTTCCTACTACTTAAATCAATGGCTTAGAAAACAGGAAATTAAAGATGCAAACCCTGCTCAAGTTACAAGTAGTTCACAAAAGCTCAAACAAAAGGTAACATAATGCTTTTGCAATTTAAAAAAAAAGGAGTTAACAGTTTTATCTATTACATGTCTACAGTACTCTACAATCCAGAGACTAAAACATACAGAAAATAAACATTCTAGCCTTTCTGTTTCTACCTTTTGAGGCATGTAACATGTTATGGATATAAGAGCTCTGCTTTTACAAAAAGCAATGAAAAAAACAACAGTTTAACAATTAATGAGCAAGACATATGTTACAGGGATAAGAAAGAAAAAAAATGCTCATCAACTAATAAACAATGTAAGAGATTTGGTATTAAGGGGGCCAGACTAGATGATTCATCCACTATTATTTTCCATCACTCCTGTTTCTGAGACTGAAAAAAACGGATATATAGAGCTTCCCAGTTCTTCAAAGCTGAAGAACATCAGAAAATGAAGTGGGTAGTGTCGGGGATGAATGGGTAAACCAAATTGTTGACATGGGTCTCCCTAGTAAGGAAAGAAGTCACATGCCATATAGCATCAATCTGTCTCATTTAATAACAGCCTCATGGAACCAATGGCATCTGCTTGTCACAAAGTTACTTTGCAGAAGCCTGCTAACACAACAGCTGGCGACTAGTGAACATAAGGGTTAAAATGAAAAATAAAATACAGACATGCTAATAGAATAATAAATCTAAATATGTTCTGTTACCATGTCACAGACACTTCAAGCATGAAATCAGAGTAATACAGCAGGAATTATGTAAATGTCGCTATCTGGTCTAATCTATCATTTCTCATCTATTTTAAAACCAGATACACTATAACTCACTGTAACCTCAATAAATCACTTTCACCCTTCTTCAGTGTTAGTAACAATTGCTTTCATGGTTTTGTAAATTTAAGTTTTATCTTGTGTTTCCATACAGTACACAGTTCTATTATTTCAAGCTTTCTGTCTTTTTATCTATTGCACCAGCATATGTCAGTATCAAATGCTGCACTGTTTAATGGTTAAACTTTATGCATCTGCTTTCCAACTAATGACTAAATAAGGAAATCCTTATTTTTCACACTTAATCAAGTAATTACAAAAAGAACCACACCTCTCAACTGTCTAAAATTTTGTAGAATGTCCAGATTTTTGATATGTTACTCATAACATTTGTGGTTTTCTGGCAAATCAGTAGGTATCAAAATCAATAAATAACATACACTTGAGTTTTAGACTTCATATCCTTCAGAAAATGCATGTTAATGCAAAAACCTGTTATTCCAGCAACTATCTAAGAACGATATTTAAAATCTGTCCCTGATTTTGGACCTTTGACTTTCCCTGTTATTTTTGGCTTTGTCCAGAATTCTCATGCTAAGACGTTGAGATGTATGGAAAGAACCCTCAAATATCTTGCTTACAGCAGGATGCCAGTTTCCTGATAGGGAACCTTTTTGGCTAGGCTTACATAGGCCCCAGGTCCGATGGCCTAGTACCTACCTATGAACCTATGGAAACAATTTACAATAAAACAATGGGGAAGACATATGTATGGTTCCCAAGTATGCAGCCAAGTGTTTAGGGTCTTTGCTTGGAAGGGTTTGCATAGTTTTTTTTTTTTTTTACCCCAAGTATACTTCAAAGGATTTCTCCTCATGTAGACAGCAAATGCTGGAGGTGTGATGGGGAAGAAAGAGGTAACTGGGAACATATTTTGGAAGTGTAATGAGTTAGTGACTTTAAACATTCCCTACAGAGTACTAAATCATAAATATTAGGTGAGCAAATGGGTGTAACTAAGGAAATGATTTTTTGAGCTGGGATTCAGGATCTGAATTGCCTTGACATAGTAAGGCCTTGTTAAGTTTAATTCTGATGGCTGCCAAAAAAAGCAATTACTAGAAAATGGAAATCAAAGTCTAAACCAGCTGTATTATAAGTATTGAATATTATAACAGGGATAAAAGAAATAAAAGTAGGATAATTAGAAAAGGGTAGGAGCAAACTACATAGACAAAAATGGAAATTGTGGGAACACATGCAGAATCACGTTTTGGAGGAGACGTGAGTTTAAGGGAAGGCAGGAACTGAGCAATTTATGTTAGATTGATGATAAAGTACAGTTTTGTACCTACCATAAATGTAGATGTTCGAAGATCCACATTGCTGCAGTCCTAACACTTGGGTAGTCCGCTGTCCCAGTCGGCCCGAATACCAAAGTATAAGGCTGACGTCGGTCAAGGCGCATTAGTCTGACGTCAGGACGTCAGGGTACAAATGCGCATGACCGACGTCATTTCCTCAGTCTTTTCTTGCCCCAGATGTCAGAAGACCCTAAAAAGATAAGGCCAAAACCAAAAAACACCAAACACTCCTGTACCAAACATATGTACAATATATACAAATTTACAAAAGTACAACTCCACCCACACAACCACCCCTAAACACAGAGGGAAGGAGGGAGGTAAATTGGACTGCAGCAATGTGGATCTTGAACATCTACATTTATGGTAGGTACAAAACTGTACTATGTTCTTCATCTCACATTGCTGCAGTCCTAACACTTGGGTAGAATCCCAAAGCAGAGGTAAGGGAGGCTGGCAAATCACAAAGAAGCTGGAGCTGTCAACATGCCCTGCAAAATAGCCGTGGCAAAACCAGCCTTAGATTTAGAGTAGAGAGGAAGGTGGTAATGCTTAGAGAAAGTATGCACTGAACTCCAAGTAGCTGCCTCCAAAATATCCTTAGTTGCCACCCCCCTTAGAAATGCTGTTGAAGTGGCAGTAGCCCTAGTGGAATGAGGCCTAATCCCAGCTGGAATCTCCTTGCCATGATGGGAATAACAAAATGCAATGCAAAACCCAATCCACTTAGAAATAGTTTGTTTTGACACAGGCTTGCCCTGAGAACTCAAAGCAAAAGAAACAAACAACTGCTGAGACTGCCTAAAATCCCTAGTCCTGCTTAAATAATAACGCAACTGCCTGTGTACATCTAAAGTGTGCAAAATCTTTTCCCCTTATTTTGGGGATCTGCATAAAAAGTAGGCAAATGAATAGTTTGGTTTAAAGCCACACTAGAGACCACCTTAGGCATAAAGGAAGGATTAGTGCGTAATGATACCCTATCCTTATGGAAAATCAAAAAGGCTCAACCGCCATAAGGGCCTGCAATTCAGAAACCCTTCTTGCAGAAGTAATGGCCAACAAAAAGCAGTCTTCCATGACAAGTATTTCAATTCAGCAGTAGCCGAGGCTCAAAAGGTTGTAGAGTAAGTTTCTCCAACACAAAATTGAGGTCCCAAGCAGGAGTAGGAGCTATACGTGGGGGTCTTATATTCTTTGCCCCTCTAAGAAATTGCTTGAACAAAGGATGAGAAAACAATGGTGGGTCACAATCATAGTGAGCTGAAATTGCTGCAGCATGAATCTTAATGGAAGAGAAAGACAAACCTTTGTCCAATAACTCAGTAAGATATTGAAGAGCCACACTCAAATTAGGCTCAGAAACCTCCAAATCCTTTGCTGCACTCCAAAATAAAAATCTTTTCCATTTTTCTGCATACACTTTCCTTGTACTAGGTCTTCTGGCTTCCATAATCACATTCAAAACTTGTTGAGGAAGTTGAGACCTGCTGTGGTTCAAAACAGAATATGCCAGGCTGTTAGATGAAGAGAGTGAAGCTTGACATTGAGTAGATGACCGTCCCTCTGAGACAATAGGTGTGGAATCAAAGGTAAAGGCCATGGAGGCATCCTTACCAGACTCCTCAGTAATGGGTACTAGTGTTGCCGAGGCCAATCTGGAGCTATTAAAATCATCCTTGGCTTGTCTTGTCTGACCTTTAGGAGTACCTTTGGGAGGAGAGGCAGAGGTGGAAAGGCATACACATGAAGATTTTTCCAACTGAAAGAAAGAGCATCCACTCTCCAAGCTGTGTGATGAAACCTTTTTGTGCAAAACTTTGGCAGCTGGCGGTTTAGTGGAGAAGCGAACAGATCTATGTCTGGAGTTCCCCATGACACTGTCAATTTCCGAAATACATGAAGATCCAGTTTCCACTCGTGGGGATCCATGATTTGCCTGCTTAACACATCTGCTAAGGAGTTCTGTGCTCCGGCAGAAACCTTGCCTGAAGATTTAGTTGCAAGCTGAGCAGTCTCCCACAAAATCATTGCTTGCCTGCATAGAGGATAAGAATGTGTTCCCCTTGTTTGTTGATGTACCACATGACAGTTGTGTTGTCTGTTAGAATCAACACCTGCCCTGGAAGAAGTAACTCCTTGAAAGCCATTAATGCAAACTGGACTGCTAACATCTCCTTCATGTTGATATGTAGATGCTGTAGTCTGGCAGGCCACTTGTCTTGTATCCACTTTCCATTCAGATGAGCTCCCCAAGCTATGTCTGAGGCATCTGTCGTTAGAATCTGACTCGCCTCTGGCCGGGTCACAGAGAGTCCCTTGTTTAGGTGACATTCCTGAGCCCACCACAAAATTCCTTTTGAATGCAAGGTATTATTTGAATGACAGTGTCCAAATCCTGGCAGTGCTGTGTCCATACATTTTTGAGATACCATTGCAGCTTCCTCATATGCAGTTTGGCATTGGGAAGCACCAGAATACAAGATGCCATGAACCCTAAGGCTTGAAGGACTGTCCTTGCAGTCAGCCCGGACTGAAGAGATAGTTGATGGAAGTAAAGGGAAAGATTCCTTTGTTTGTCCGGGGTTAAAAAGGCCATCTGGGTTGCTGTATTCAGTCTCACACCCAGAAAGCACATGTCTTGAGAGGGTACTAGACTGGACTTTATTTCGTTCACAGAATACCCCAGGCATCTTAGCACTGCTATCACATAATCCAGATGCTGAAAAAGGTCTTCCTTTTCTTGAGCCAGAATCAGGCAGTCGTCCAAGTAAGGATAGATTTGTATTCCTTTTAGCCTGAAGTAAGCTATCACTGGAGCCAGAACTTTTGTGAATACTCTGGGCGCAGTAGATAAGCCAAAGGGCAATGCAGAGAACTGATAATGACTTTATTTCGTTCACAGAATACCCCAGGCATCTTAGCACTGCTATCACATAATCCAGATGCTGAAAAAGGTCTTCCTTTTCTTGAGCCAGAATCAGGCAGTCGTCCAAGTAAGGATAGATTTGTATTCCTTTTAGCCTGAAGTAAGCTATCACTGGAGCCAGAACTTTTGTGAATACTCTGCAGTAGATAAGCCAAAGGGCAATGCAGAGAACTGATAATGGGAATTCCCAGCTCGAAAACGCAGATACTTCCTGCAACTTAGTCTGATAGGCACATGAAGGTAAGCCTCCTTGAGATCTAAAGTTACCATCCAGTGATCTTTTCCCAGCAGAGGTAAAAGCTGTTGTAACGTCAACATTTTGAACTTGGGAATGTCCAGATAAGTGTTGAGGATAGATAAATCCAAAATTGGTCTCCACGTGTTCCCCTTTTTGGTACTAGGAACAGGCGAGAATAAAATCCTAGGCCCCTTTCTGGCACAGGAACCGGCTGAATGGCCCCTATTTGGAGTAACAGAGAAATTTGCTTGTGAGCCTCTTTTCTTTGTAGAGGAGGAATGTCTGGCATGCCTTTGAAAGGAGGCAAGGTATGGAAATAAAACCTGTAACCGTGGTGAATGATATCCAATACCCATCTGTCTTGGGTAATTAAATTCCAATTTTCTTTGAAAAGTGCCAGCCTTCCTCCCAAAGGTGCTGCCAGACGAGAAGGCTCTGGCAGCTGAAAAGGCAGGTCATTGGGTCTGTTTACGAAAGGACTGACCCCTGCCCTCACCAGAAGACTGAGCAGGTGAACTCCCTGTTCTAGGCCTAAAAGAACCTTGAGCTCTGGCCCTACCCCGTCTAGACCTACCCCTAGACTGGGAATCATAAGAAGGATATGTCCACCCCTTAGTAGGCCAATTTCTACTAAACTTCGGAGGCTGAACCTGCAAAAAATCTTTAACTGTCTGCATAGACTTAGCCTTGTCCTCCATTTTCTTTAAAACTGCTTCCACAGGCGAACCAAACAACACATCAGATTGTAACGGAGCATCTAAAATCCTTGTCTTAACATGCTCAGCCAAATTCTGATCCCTCAACCAGGCGTGCCTGCGAAGAACAGAACCAGTGGCAGCCACCCTCGAAGAGGCCTGTACAGCATCAAAACCACATTGCAAAGAATGCTTACCCACCTGTTCAGAAACATGAACTAAATCCTGCAACTCTTTACAATCAATACCTTCCGCCAGAGCATCCACCTTAGACTTCAATTGAGAAAGGAGATAATTTTGGTATTTTAACATGTGGAACTGGCAATTCAAAGCCCTCATGGCTAAAGTGGAAGAAGTATACACCTTCTTTCCCCATCTATCCAAAGCCCTTGCCTCTTTATCAGGAGGAACAGGATTTTTAACCACAGAAGCCTTAACACCTTTAGGCCCCTGAGAAACAGTTTCTGGGTCTGCCCTAGGACTCTTAAAAGATACTTATGAGCTTCAGGCACCCTATAATACCTATCCGGTTTAACTGGGGCAGGAGGCAAAGAATCAGGGTTCAGGGAAGCCTCTGCAAAAACATCTTCCACCACATCCAGTACAGGAGGTATAGCCAAAGGCCTATGCTGGGGTAAAACAAAACTCCCTAAGCCTTTTCCTGGAATCAGAGAAATCTTGACCTTCCCATTTAAAATGCTCCCTCATGGAATGAAGAGTCTCTGAAAAGAAAAATCCTCAGGAGGAGAAGTCGAAGGAGTAGAATCATCTACATCAGAATCAGAATAAGGAGGATACTCCTGTAAGTCTTCAGCCAAGACTCAGAAGCCTCGAACACTGCTCAAAACTCTCAAGCTCAGGTCCCACCCTAGGCCTCTTATCAGGAGGGGGCATAGAACCTCTAATCATAGTAATCAAATCTTCTGCCATTTTAAGCATATGTTTCTTAGGCAGAGACCCTGAAGAACTAGGAGAGACACCCACTGAAGTTAAACCTGGCCTGCCTCTCAAGAAGCCTTAGAAACAGAAGGGAGGGCCTAACCACCTTAGGAAGAGAGGGGAGAACAGCTACCTGAGAAGCCCCTCAGCCTGGCCTACCTCCTGAGAGGACACCTCTTGTAACAGTAAAGTCTCTCTCTGAGACTCCAAGGAAACTTCTGGCAGAACCTCCGCTCCACCGAGCCCTCTAAAGAGCCGGCGTCCGGGACAGACGGTTCTTCCAACCTAGGCTTTACTGCTTTGTCCTTGCGCTTTTAGACGAAGCGGCGCCGGAGCATCCGACGGCATTTTATAATTACAACGCTTCCCAAAAACTAACCTGGCACAGTCTAATCTTCTCTTTATAGTGCGTTTGTTAAATCTAGCACAAGAGCGACATCCAACAACGCCGTGCTCAGGCCCTAAGCAAGGTATACACAAGGTATGGTAATCCCTATGAGGTATCTGTTTCCCACAAGAAATACAGTTATTCACTTTTTCTGACATCCGGTTAAATACTGAGGCAAGAAAAACCAAAATATTCCCAACGGGTACTTAGCCAACTTTGATTCGGTCTGAAACTCCGACTTCAGAAAATTTCAGAACGCCAACCTGCACTCGCAATACTGCTTCTGCATCGGACCATGCGGCAAAAAAGACTGAGGAAATGACGTCGGTCATGCGCATTTGTACCCTGACGTCCTGGCGTCAGACTAATGCGCCTTGACCGACGTCAGCCTTATACTTTGGTATTCGGGCCGACTGGGACAGCGGACTACCCAAGTGTTAGGACTGCAGCAATGTGAGATGAAGAACATCTGAATAACAGCATACATGTAGTTAATACCTGTAAATGTTTCATCTCCCAAGCCCCTGCTTACACTTATCAAGGGTATCAGAACTTGTCAGAGATTTGGGATGTGTGGCTAGGCTTAGAAAGGCCCTTGTGATCATTGGCCTAGTAAATACCTATGAACCTATAAGATGGACTCCACAGTTCTTAAATCGGCACCAAACTAAAAAATAAAGCCAGGACACCTGAAACAGAGGTGATGTAAAATACACCACAATATTAAATGTTTAATGTTAGGTCTATTTAGGTCTTATCTATTAGAAGCTCACTGTACAAAATCCCTTGAGATGGATTCTGTAAAATGTAACTGTCAATGTGAGCGAGTTGATCCAGTGTAATACTTGGTTTGTAAAGAGGCCTTACACTGCAGTAACACACACTGAGGATCAATCTTTTAGAATACTAGGCTTTAACTTCTTGCCACATGTAGGCCTGATTAATCATGTTAAATTACGTGCTCTAGAAGCAAGATGTGAAGCATCTTGTCTGAATGAAGAATAGCCATTATTGGTCCAACTTTTCAGGCTTTACATCCAAGGTAAATTGTTCTCATATAACATCTGTAAAACAAGGAAAACACCTTTTAATGCATACTCAGTGCTTATAAGGTAACTGTTTACACTGTATGCATCCATTATAGAATCTTTGACTATGTTTATTAGTGCCAATTATAAGGGGAAGAAAACCTGATTTTCTAGCGTCTTTTTTTTTAATTAAAAACAAGTTCTATAGGCATTTTATTAACAATATCAAAATGCTGTGAAAAATATAACTTATAAATTATGACTCCTATATTGCTGCATTATGTTACAGAGGGCACTGTATGTCCAAGTTGTAACATAATACTGTTCCAAGTTCTTACGTTTAAAGTACATATTACTTTGTTCACCAATGAAGCACAGATTTAAGTCATCATAAGGATTACTGGTACTGTATAATTCCTTATAAGCAGAAATTAGGCGCAGGCAGATATCTGTTTGAATAAGTCCATAGAGATGTTGGACATCCTCAGGATGGACTTGGTCTCCTCCCCAGCTCTAAGACATCAGTATTGTGCTTAACTGTAAAGGAAGCAGCAGCCCACATATTTTAGTGCTACATACATGGGAATTTATATGAAGTCTAAATATATTTTCAAGTCTTTAGACTTTCTGAAGATTAAGCAATCAAATTACAGTATTTATTAAGAGTAAGAATAGTAACATGGCATTATATGTATAGTCCACCTGTGACCTACAACCACAGGATGTGTTTGGAAATGCAGCAAAAGGAAATATATTGTTGTGGCTTAGCAATACCAGGAGGAGGGATTGGTAGTACCTTCACTCTTCTAAAGACTCTCCAATGACCAGCAATGACCAGTATATTCCAAGAGCAACCAGTCACTTTAGGAGTGAATATTTTGCTGATAATCTCCCTTTTACTTACAAACAACACTTTCAGTAAACGTTATTCATATCAATTCACAGTGTAAAACATTAAGTGGATCTGAAAACAGTTCATTGCTAACAGTTCATAGGTTCATAGGTTCATAGAGATAATAAAGCTAACTGCCCCCACAAGCCATTTAGCTTATTGCCTATATTGAGTGAGACTCAAACCCTGCACCTTGTGTTTGTAAGGCAAACACCTTAACCATTAAGCCACCCTCCCGAAACCTGCAAAGAAAATCAAACAAGTTCATTACTTTTCTCCACAGAAAAGAACCACATTTTCAGCAATCAGTCAACGCACCAAGAATACTGAAATCTACAGGACAAAACAAAAGGAAATTAAGACACACCATACCATATGTCATCATTAAGCCAAGTAGATTTCTTTACAGGTTTGATCAAGCATCTCAAGGCACAGGTGTCTCAAGCAGGATTATATGCATTTCCTGGCAAAATGATGTTGATAGTACAAGAAAGAAAAGCAACATCCTCCAAATCATCCCTCTCTTCAAAGGGCTTTAAGAGTTGGTCAGGGTGCAGCTCTCATTTGAAACCATAATCGCACATAATTTAATGTTTTGAACTGAGTATCATCTGGACTGTACAAGGAAATAGTTTTTGTGGAGCTGCTTCAAACAGTCTGCCTTTTCTTTCTTTTTTTAATTTCCCCCATGCCCCTGTAAGACTGAATGTGATGGCTCTTCGACCTGTATCCAATCCGCTCATTCATTCTGTGGTAGCAGGAGGCGGAATCTCCAGGCAATGTGATGGCACTATGGTTTATTTCCTCCTTCCCAGGAACCCCCAACAAACTTGTCTGCTCTGTGCAGGCAGACAGGTGGTAGGAAGTGAGCGATCTAGCTGGCCCTATAAGTTGACCTACCATTTCCCCCTGACAGATAACCTTTCCTCCCTTACGGTAGCACCTAGTACTCATGCTGTGGTGATGCCAGCCACCTCTCTCCCCCCAGGATGGGACACAGCTGGGCAATGGATGGTCACATGTCCTCCCTGGTCAGTTTCTACAGATGTCTGAGCCACTAATCACCTGTACTATCAGTAGCTTTATCTCTCCGTGTCACAGAACTGGCATAAAATAGTCTGTCCTTTTTTCAGGTTATGTCTACTTGCTTTTTTTGATGAAAGAATAAGACTTCATTATGGATTTTGTCGCCATCTGAAGTCTTCGTTTCTAAAGCAGAAGAGATGTTGTTGAACTGTTATTTGAATGTGAGGCTTGCTGGAGTACTTCCTCTGCTAGCTTAAGGATGTAAAAACACTGGAAGCAGACCACCACGCTGAATGAACAAAATTGATTACAGAGATAAGCGCTTTCGCGTACCCAAAGTACGCTTCATCAGATCTAATTTCACATTATAACTCAAGATCTTATATATACTAATGCTCTAAAAACATTATTAAATCAGCAAATAATCAAGCAATCAATTATGCAAATCAACTCACTTAGAGCACTAATACCCTAGTAACGCACCAACATACAATAAGAATTCTAAAAGCTGTATAACCATACTTAAAACCATGCTCAAATAAAATGCGACAAAGAATGCATATTGATCTAAATGCATAAAAATATATATATCATTTTATATATATATATATATATATATATATATATATATATATATATATATATAAAAATTGAGCATTTGATCATGTAAAACACTTAAGTATATACTATATAAATTACTTAATGCTAAAAACAATTCTTTTATATACAACAACTTATATGGTGTGCTTCTCATAAACAATGTATGTGTATAGAAGTAGCATATCAGGCTGCCTATATAACAATCTATCGGCAAACTAAATGAGTAGCAGACAAGCTTAAGGATAATATCTGCACCTTCTCAGGATTGCACTTGCGCCTTGAAGGGAACACTCTCTTCATTCTGGCAGTTTCAATGTCTCTGCTGTTGATGGACAAGAACCGTTTCTATCATGCCATTCATCTGAGACCATAGTAGAGAAGGTATTCTGTGCTATATCCTAAACTTTTGACAAAAAATGTTTAAACTGGACAGTGTTCAATGGTGATCTGTTGTCTAGCATTACTATGTCTGGTATTCCAGATACAGAAACCTTTTTTTTGTTTTTAAATAACTTTTTTGGCTTCCTCTGCACACAATTCAGCTGACTGACTATGAACTACTGGTACCATCCTATCCCACTGCTAGGGTCGCATCAGTGATGGACTGGGAAGGGGGAGTGGTCTGGAGAAGAGAAAGCCATTTACAAGCAGAGGAATAACTATGCAGACTGAAGTAACTGTCATTAGCTCTGTAACACGAAACCTGGAATATTCATCCGTATACTAAATTCACAACAAACAAAAAAAAAATAAGTTTTATTTATAATTAATTTCAATTGCTTCTATAATTAATTTTGTGTATCATGGATTTAGCATATATATATATATATTTTATTATTGCAACAAGTTGCTGTTATTTTGGACTGTGTGTGAATGTACAGAATATTCATCCATCTTATATATTCATAGCTGTTTATGAAACTAAATACATACATGCTAGCTACCTTCCCTGGACTGTCTGGCAACAATGACATTTACAGGGGTACACATTTAATTATCGGCAGTATTACATTAACACAACATGCCCTTTTGATAACAGTCTCAAGGACTTGTCCATTCTCTTACTATCAGAACTGTAGCAAGAGAATTTTGCACCCTTAATAACGCACCCACTTTATATCCTCTGACAAAACTTTAAAGAAAAGTTTGACAGCTTACAAGCTGTCATTTGGAGATCATAATCACAGTCATTTATCAGGCACGTTACAAACTGTCTGCAAATGTCTGCTGTTTGCACTCCTTTAAAAAAATAACAGATGTCAGACAGCCTGCATGTGTAACAAGTAACTGTGATCCCTTAATGATAGCCTGTAGGCTGCCAACCTATAATTTTTTGAGTCAACTACAAGTTAAGAACTGGAGCAAATGTCCAGTTCATCCCACCCTTCTTATGGCACTGTTTACAATAAATAGCAGCTGTCTTGACTATACATAGATATACTTAATTGTCTACATCTACTGCATATCTGTGAAGTTACAATGATTAATCGAATACATTTCAGTGGGTGTACATCAAAACATCGAAGTATACAAACATCAAATGGCTAATGATCAATCCTGAAAGATTGAAAGCCAAAACAAAGAAAAAAAAAGAGTTATGTTTTTTTCAGGGGGGCAAGCTCCCCTGCACCTCCACTAATTAAATATACCAACTCCGAGATTGTTTTACAGTGGGGAAATGGTAAATTCTCTGATCCCCACTGTGCACAACACCTTGCATGTACATAACACTGGCAGAAGCAATCAAACCACTTTCTATCACTTCTGCCAGTGTTAAATATATTCAAAATTATGAATATTTGAACATATGGACTACTCTCATTTCAGCAAATGTCTACTACTCTTTGTTACAATTAACTTTTTCGGATCATTTACAAATGTTTTCACAATGTACGTCTATGGAACTTTATTGTTACCTTGTATCATTCACTTTTTTCTGCACAATTCTTTGCTTTCTGTATCATCATGTGTTTTTCTGTTTCCTGTTTACTTTGCGCTCACTTAGCACTTCTTCAGAGTTTGCCATAGTTCTCACTCTAGTTGTTAAAATAAGTGTCTAGCTGGCTATGTACTTTTCAATTTCTAATACATTTGCATTGAAGCAACAAGGCATTAACCTTAGGACTCTCTTTCTTATGTAATTTTCATCACTAGTTTCTTTACTAGATCAGTTTATTTTCAACGTTTTCTTTGTGCTGGTGTGTCTGAATGTTTAATTTATTTGAGCAGTAGAGACAGAATCATTAACCCGACAGTAACAACAGAAGACATAAGAAGTCTGGTAGGGTCACTACTTTGCATACTGAATGCTTCTTCACCATACAGAAATGAAGATCCTCAAATATCTGATTTAAAAGAACAGACTAACAAAGACAGCACACGCAGTTCAACAAGTCACAGGTTTCTTTCTCTACATCTTTTCAACTGCACTTACAAAATTCAGTAAAAGCAGAAAACACACAACAGTTCCAATCTTAAACTTTTTTCATAATCAATCAAATTAAAAAATTTATTAGGGGCACGAGTAATGCATGACAATGTGCATATTAATTTTCCATACCCAGGAGGTGGTCAAATCAAGTTGTTTCACTGAATACCTTGGGGATAACCGAGGTTTAGGACCATGTTGGATATACAGAAACATTTCCATGAATGCTAACAAAAAAGTAGGGATCTGTAAAAACTCCATACTTTTAAACATGACCAAGGATCATAACACCCAAATGGTATTCACTCAGCTTTGAAATGTTTTGTGAATAAAGACTTCTGCTGACAACTGCCAGAGACTACAGCATCTATAAAATGGACATGCACTACTCACAAGGAATAGGCCATATTCTCTCCACACACTCATTCTGATCCTTGCAGCCTGGCCAGGTACTGGGTCAAGAACTAAATCCTGGTGTCTTGCTCATCCCATTCCCCAAAAAGGAAGATAAATACTTAAACAGAATACTATTAATACTATTTAATTTATTCTCTCCCTAACACAGCCTTTTAGCAAACTGGATCACATCTAAATAAATATATTCAACTTCCATGTCAAACTTTATAATCGTGCTCTTACAAAATGAATAACACATTAAACACAAAAATATGTAAAAACATCACATAAATACAAGTAACTGCAGAAAATATCATAAAACACATAATTGAAAAGCTAATCAAATCTGCTGCTAAAACGAGTAAATCTTATAAAATAATGTTTGGACAAATCAAAACTAGACAGGTCAAGGCAGTAAAACTAATAAAAAAAATGAGCATCACTCTCAAATGCAGCTCAAAGAGGCAAGTCTTTAATGACCTGTGAAAACATTGCTAATGAAGAACAGTCCCTAAGCAAACAAGTTGTGGGCCTGCCATGTAAAGGAATAAAAGCTCAATATTTCTAGCTGGTCCTTTGAGGCACATCACAAAGCTGAAGGTCAGGTTCGGTACAAAAAGGTCTTTCAGGTATTCACCCAAGACATGCAAGGACAAATAAAGTAACACCAAGATTTTATAGGTTACATTGAAGTTTAGTGGAACCAGCGTGTACTGCTCAGTACATACATAATATGTTGGTATAGAGAGGTAACTTTAAGGAGCCTTTTGTAAATGACCAATTTCACTGTCAGGGAATCCTAGGTGGAGGAAATAACAGTAATCCTGGGGAGATGAAACCACAGCATGAACTGGGAGATCTGCCTCAGGCATAAGATGCTTGAACCTAGAAATACAGTAAACTTTCAATTAACCGGAACTCAAGCAACCAGCACTCTCAAGCAACCAGAAAAATAAATCGAAGAAATACAGTACAATTTTCATGTGTTGCACTTTCTGCCCCCCCGAAACATCCTTTACATTTTTAGGGTTGTAGAGTTTTAAAAAGGAAAACAGGAATAAATTCCTTCTCTCCCCAACCTGAGAACAAGTCAAACCAAAGAAATAGTACAAAGTACAGTATTAGTCAGGCCTATTTTAATAGTAACTCTCAAGCAACCAGAAACTACACTTATCCGGCATCTACCAATCCCCACGGGTGTCAGTTAACTGAGAGTTTACTGTATTCCACTGATGGAGAAAAGTTTATTTCACTATAATACTACAGCTGGTTCTATAAATACCAGACTATTACCTAGCATACAGTCATCACAGGTATCAGCTTATGGATCCTCCCATTTCAAAGAGGTCTGTGAGATACCACAAATGCGTGTGTTCATAGGCGCAGGAGCTGCATGTGTACACACACACACACACACACACACACACACACACACACACACACACACACACACACACTTGCTTTATCTCTTAGTCTCTCTCTCTCTCTGCAACACCTGTTGTGAAATGGGGCAGTTAGACTTCCACTTTCCCCAATGGCAAAAAAAAAAAACTCTCCACCATTAGAAGGCATGGGAACAACAGAGAAAGAGGCATTACTTAAGGTTCCAAGCTTACCTTTTTTATTAAAAAAAAAAAGTCTAAGAATGCTATTCTTATGAAACCATATAGCTATATATGTGAAGTCAACTTGATCATAACTACGTGAAGAAGAAGAAACACTGAAAGGGAAAATTTGTGAATGCAACATGTTACTAACAATGAACTGATGAACCAGCAGCAGGATACAGCAAATGCTCCTACATTAAAAGGAAGTGCAAACTTCACAGTAAGCAAAGAGATGCAGGAGTGTTGTAGGGACAAGGGAAGCCATCCCTTATATAACTACAGATATAACAAATGTTGCCTCATGTAGAACCAAAAGCTTATGTTCCTTTCTGCTGGACAGCATACTTGGCAGTTTCTCATAAGAATCAAAGAAAACCTGCCTAAACCCCTATCGATGAATAAATAAGAAATCATATGGACATGTCCTGACCTCTGCAACAGGCTTTAATGGTATTGATTCATAAGCAGAGTTTACATCAGACACACAGTTTTTGATCCATCGGACTGATAAGTATTTAAGTAAAATCAAGCAAAGAGGCATAATAGCACTTAATTAAAAAGACACAGTGGACCTACTTTTGCTAGCTATGGAACGCCTATGCATTTGTGAAGGTATAATCCTGCCTTTTGTACTTTATGCCATTCTTTGAAGAGGTAAGAGTAAGGACTGACAAATGCATGCTGCTAATTACTGACCTTGCTAAGGCAGTAAACTCTCTTCCTTGTAAGAGAATAACTGACAGATTAAAAGCAATAAATGTCAACTCATATGCAATACAATGGGTAAAACACTGGTTGAGCGGCAGGACACAGCACATCAGGATGGAGAGGTGTTGGGTATCCCACAGGGCTCTGGCCTGGATCTACTTTTACTGTGCACAAGAGAGATTACCACTTCACATCTCAATGGTCAGACAAAACAAAATGTGACGTATACATACTGAAACAATTTTTTTCCCTTAAATGTGTGTGTGTGTGTGTGTGTGTGTGTGTCGCATTTGTCTGTACATGTTTTAAACATATCCCAGTAAGCAGCATTTGTCACTGTAATAATGACTTAATTGGCGGTATGACATAATGCTTTGCATTTTTTTCTGAAAAAAAAAACACTTGTATCAGCAATGTACTGTTAAATATACCCTGTTTTGGAAAAAAAACTGTACTTCTCTGTCTGGGGAGATGCAAAGGAAGCTGATTTTTTTCCCACCTTATAGCAAAAAAATATATAATATACAGTATCTGAAAATAATTCTGTAAAGCAGCATTTCTCACTGTTGCATGTTTCCATTTGGTCTGAAGCTGTGACTTTCTGCTTTGCATTTTATTGTACTGCACACACATGCTGACAGTCGAGTGTTGTTCTTGGTAACTTACTGTACCAAAACTGTACTTCTGCACTTCTTTAGAGCTGTGACATGGGAGGGATGGTAGTTGTGTTGCCGCTACATTTTGCATTGCATTTAGGTTAAAATCAATGGAGAGCAGACACTAAGGGGGAAGCAGATTTTATGTACACACTGCTGAAACTGTAGTTTATACCTTTGAGGTTTGACAGCTATTAATAACTTGCACTGGCTGTCAAACTGTGTCATTTGACAGCTATTTTATTTCATAGCTCGTACTGCTGAGAACAGCACTTAACTGTCAACGTGGGTGTTCTATGCAGTACATGCAAAGAAGAAAGTTGAAGGTCTAGACAACGCAGTAAGGTCTCCTAGATTATTGGCAGGATTAACGAAGTGGTAAGGAGCTTCATAGTTGTACGAACCCTTAACGTCCCTACTTCAAAGAATCTGCACAC
The DNA here is from genome assembly GCF_019279795.1 of Protopterus annectens. Classification (NCBI taxonomy): domain Eukaryota; kingdom Metazoa; phylum Chordata; order Ceratodontiformes; family Protopteridae; genus Protopterus; species Protopterus annectens. The sequence goes on along the minus strand of NC_056747.1, from coordinate 684,623,785 downwards.
AGTTGTGTACAGGGCGTATGCCTGTCGATGCTTATGTTTGAGATTGTCAAAGTAAAACAGTTCTCCCCATCTTCACTACCAAGAGAAAAACACCTCAGTAACATAAAACAAACAGAAGCAAACTGTCATACTTTTCTGAATCTTAACCCTATCCTTGGAATACAGATCAGAGTGCAATTCCTTTCTCCAGTTTTCCTTCACAACCTCTCCTCCTCCAACGCAATGGAATTCTTTGCCATGGCTGTCAAGCAGTGCTAAGTGTACTCTGTAACTTAACCTGAAGAACCTCAAAAATTCTAAAGAAACTACTGTCCAAGGTAGGGACACTCAAATGGCCATCACACGACTGGTGTAAATGCAAAGTAAGCAGCAATGTCACTGTTTTCTAGTCAATGTGTTAACAGGATGCAAAACTGCCACTTACTGAGGCCATCACAACATAATTATGTCACAGGCATCACATCTTGCAACCAGTACACTTGTTAAAGTGCAGTTACATACATACTATTAATTTGGAGTGTAGTATGTACAAGCTTCTGCTGCTGCTGTTTAAGCAGCAAATAATATTGGTAGAAACTCACCATTCAGTAACTAGTATTCCAGGCAAAGATGATATGATAAGTATTCCTAAAGGAAGAAAGGAAACTGAAGGGAGGGCACTAGTTCTTTGTAATCCAAAGGGCAATAATAGCATTAATAACTTTATTTTAGGCACTGGAGTGTTGAGGAATATATCACAGAAGGCTGTGTATGGGGGGATTCAACATCCTGAGCTTTCACCTAATGATGAGAAACAATGCAAGTCGCAACCTCAAGAGCTAAAAGGCAATGCGGGCTGCACCAGGAAGATTTCCCATGCTGCACATATCACAGTCACACAATCAGTGATTGTACAGGATGGGCAGGGCTGCAGACAAATGCAAAGTTTGCAGTCACACTTAAATTCAAGTGAAGAACAAGAGGTCTACAAACTTTAGGAATTAGGACAAAACTGCACTTTCGAACAATGCGACAGATTGTGCATTCTGCTGTTAAAATGGAATGTCCTAGAAAACTGGGACACTTGAGGGCTTCCTCCCTAAGTTACACACCTTGTTGACAAAATTAAAGCTTATTGCAATCATAAATGATGTGGTGTGGAAGTGACGCAAAAGGGGAATCTCTTAAGTTAATGTAAACTGCCATATCCTATCCTCTGTTTTAGACAGAAGCATAGCTGGCTCAACCAGCGCCCTGTGCCAGTACCATGAACCTACTAGCACACTAACCAGGTGGTCAGATGCACAACACCACACCCCCCACCCCCAGCCATTCAGGTCCCATTTCTGTGCCCTGCCTCCAGACCCTGCTTGAAAAAAAAAAAGTTAGTTATGTACTTACCATAACGTTCGATGTTTGTAGTCTTTCTCACCCTTCATTCTTACACTTGGGACCGGAGCCGGACCTCGGCTCCGACTCAGCCATACTGTAGCTCAAAAACTTCTGGTTGGCTCGTGGCTAGGATGTATCCCATCATACATCACTAACATTCCCCAGATCTTGTTTGCTGCAAGGAGAAAAATACACAGACAAAGAACAAACCAAATCGAAAGGACTAACAAAAAAGCAGTACGCACTCTACTCCCAGGTCCTCAAGGAGGGGGCAGGAGGGAGGATTCGTAAGAATGAAGGGCGAGATGGACTACAAACATCGAATGTTATGGTAAGTACATAACTTCTTTATGTTCTGTAGTCATATGTCGCCTTCATTCTTACACTTGGGACAACGTCCCTAGCACCTTCATCTTGGGTGGCTCATTGGAAAATGCTCCTGAGTACTGTGGAACCAAAGGAAGACCTGTTCCTAGAAACCATATCCAATTTGTAGTGAGTAATGAATGTGTGAGGTGAAGCCCACGTTGCTGCAGCACAAATGTTGTCTATTGGGATTTTAGCCTGAAAAGCTACTGAGGTAGACACAGACCTGGTAGAATGAGCTTTCACCTTGAAAGGAAGATCTTTACCACAGGAGGAATAGACAAATGAAATGCAACTGGAAATCCAGTGAGATAGTGTGCCTTTAGAAACTGGAAGGTCCCTCCTAGAGTCTGAAAAGGAGACAAACTGATCTGACCTTCTGAAATCTTTAGTTCTGCCCAGATAAAAACACAATTGTCTATGCACATTCAATTGGTGGAATTTGTACTCTGCCTTGTTAGAAAAATTAGGGAAGAACACAGGCAATTCAACAGACTGATTAATATTGGCTTGAGAAGAAACCTTAGGAATAAATGAAGGGTTTGTCCACAATGGACCCTATCTTTACGAAACACCAAATTAAGTGGGCTTAAAGGAAAGAGCTTGCAGTTCAGAGACCCTTCTTGCAGAAGTGATAGCCACTAAAAATATATATTTTTCCAAGTTAAAAACTTGAGGTCACATGTTGCTGAAGGTTCGAAAAGACTTTACCTAAGTTTATGGAGAACAAAGTTCAAATCCCAAGGAGCCACGGGATCTATGACTGGGGGTCTTAGCAAAGTGGTCTCTTAGAGAAAGGCTCTACAAAGCCTAAGAGCCATAAGATTAGGTTCATTAGCAACATGGAAGGTGGAAATGGCTGCCAAATGGACTTTAATAGTTGCCGCTGCTGAACCTTGGTTGAATAACTGCGAGAGGAAGTCTAAAATGGCAGAAATGGGAGCTGTGTAAGGATCAAGGTTTCTCTCACAGGCCCAAAAGGAGAATCTCTTCTATTTACTGGTATAAATTTTCCTGGTGGAAGGTTTGTGAGAAGATGACAAGGATGTGTACAACCTCGGGAGAAAAGTCATGAAGTCTGACTAGGGATGGAACTGGACAGCCAAGCTGTTAGGTTGAGGGTGTGGAGAGAGGGATGGAACACCCCTGTCATGTGTGTCAGTAAATCTGGCACTGAATCCAGAGTCCACGGTTTGTCCTTTAGATGAGGTCTGAGGAAGGGGAACCAAATCTGTCGAGGCCAGTAAGGAGCAATTAGGATCATTCTGCTTCCCGAGGATATTGCTTTCTGAATTACCTTCGATATGAGGGGGAAGGGAGGGAAAGCACAGAGAAGTCCCGAGGGCCAATCATGAATGAGTGCATCTCTTGGTGCTTCCCCTTCCGGGGGAAATCAGGGTACAGTAGCTGCTGCATTTGGCATTGAGAGGGGTGGCAAAGAGATCGCAGCAAGGCTGATCCCATTTGCGAAAAATTTGTTCCGCAATGTGTGTGTTCAGAGACCACTCGTGAGGCATCAGAATAGCCCTGCTGAGCCTGTCGGCTATGACGCTGGATTTCCTCGGGATGTGCGTTGCTATCAGAAAGCGCTGGGAAGACACTGCCCACTCCCATATTCAAAGAGCATCTCTAGAGAGGGGGTAATATTTGGTTCCTCCTTGTTTGTTTAGGTACCATACCACCGACATGTTGTCCGAGTGGATTGCAATCGTCCCTAGAGGGAGAAAGCTGTGAAGTGCTTGCAACACTAGAAGCACTGCTCTCATCTCCAAGACGTTGATATGCAAATGAACCTTGTGATCTTGCCATGTGCGCTGTTTGCACAAATTTGTTATCAGTATGGGGGTGAGACAGATGAAGGTACTGCAGTGACCACTGGGCAAAAACCCACTGCAGGACCCTCATGTGCAGTCTGGCTAATGGAACTAGTGTTATTGTGGAAGCCATGGTCCCTAATAACTTGAGCACCACCTTTGCTTTGACTTTTCTCAGAGGAAGTAAGCTCAAGACTTGTTCCAGTAGACACTGAATTCTTTCTACGGGAAGGTAAGCCCTCATTGAGACAGTGTTTATTTCGACGCCAATAAAATTCACATGCTGAGAGGGCAACAATGCAGATTTTTGCCAATTTACTGCAATTCCTAACTGCAGGCAATTTGAAATGGTAGCAGCCCCGGCCTGTAACAGAAGATGCCTGGTGGTGCCAGTCGTCCAGATATGTAAACACTTGAAATCCCTGACGTCTCATGTGAGCCGCAATCACTGCCATACATTTGGTGAACACCCTGGGGGCTGTGGTGAGACTGAAGGGCAGGGCACGGAACTGATAATGACTGGCTCCCAGACGGAAGCGTAAGTGACTCCTCGATGCCCTGTCCATTTTGATGTGGTAGTAAACTTCTTGGAGGTCTATGGAGCACATCCAAATGTCTTTCTCTAACAACGGGAGTATCGACTGTAAGGTGACCATTCAGAACTTGGACTTCTGTACATATTCGTTCAATTTGCTGAGATCCAAAATGTGTCTCATGTCCCCTGTTCTTTCTGACACCAAAAAGAATCTGGAGTAAGTCCCTAATCCTACTTGGTCTGCGGGGATGGGTTGGATGACTCTCTTCACAAGCAACTTTTGGATTTCTAGAGTTGCTGAATCCCTGTGATTGGGTGACACATCTGGGATTTGTCTGGTCTGAGGGGGGTGGAGAAGAGAAGGGAATATGGTAACCTCTTGTTTTTGTGTCTTTCGGCTTTTCCCGGTTAGGGGTTGCCTCAGCGGAACTCCGGTCTGCTAATGATTGGCAGTAGATTTTTACGTGCCGAGTTGCCGGCCCTGACGTACAACCTTCAACGAAGGTATGCCCATTCACGCATGTCTCCACACAGAAGATGCTTATCTTTAATACCCACTTGTCTTGAGTGATGTTGTGCCAGACTTCTGGGTATAAAAAAATACGACCCCAAACTGGCTCCAGAGATGCACAGTTGGGCCTCCTTTCAGGAGCGCTGATAGGGACGACCACGAAAGGAATCACTGTCTCCCTAGTTCTGCAGGCCTCCTTTACCTCTAGGGCGGCGTCTACCATTATTTCCTCCTCCTCTGCCTCTGGAGAAGGAATCACCTTGTGCGTCCTGAAAAAACCTCTGCAATTTTTTTAACCACATTTTGCCGCCCTTCTGCCCTTTGGGATAGGGTCAAGAAGGGACGGAAAAACGGACTCCCATGGCAGGCAGGGTTTTTCCTTCCTGCTTGCACCTGGTGAGTGTGTCCTTTAGAACTTGTAACCAAAACACTTCGTCACCAAACAGATTGCGGTCCCAGTCAACAATAAAGGATGTCTTCTAAAGTTCAATCAAATGCAGCCAGGAATACACCAAAAAAGTTCTATTGCACAAAACGATCCATAGTAGTAAAAACGATAGTCCTGTATAACCAGAGCCTTAGATTAAGCGCTTTCGTCTCCAATCGGAGACTTCATCAGAATCCAAGGATTAACAATACTAGCACCATTTTATACTAAGCAGCTGGCATCTAATTAAATAATTAATTAATGGATTTCATTTTCTTAAGGTAAAACCTTACCAAAAATACTTTTAAGAGCATTTAAAAATCTGTATAAATACGTGATTTGCAGGTTAAAATACACACAGTACATAGGTATAAACACACAATAAATACGAATATAGGAAATATATATAATAGGCGTAATGGTGAACAAATATATAATAATTATAATAAATATATATAAGTGTATGTGTATACTACAATATTTAAATATATCTATGTATGTAAAAAGCCACTGCAATAAAATACTAATGTAAAATATAATATATAATATATAAATATATATGTATATTTAAAATTCTTAAAAAATATAAATATAATATAATATAAATACTGATATAAATACAAATATACTAGGGGAAGTAACATAATGTATAAATACATATTGTACTGTATAAAAATATGTTCAAACAATAATGACAGTGTTTTCATCACAATTGATGTGAGAGATTTGTTCTCCGTCATACCACAAGAAATGGTTATGATATGGTTTGATGATATTTTAACTGAAATGAAATTAGTAACTAGTGATGAATTTAGGTTGGTATTAGAAAATATGGAGTTGGTTTTGAAATACAATTATGTGTACTTTCAGGGTGAATATTTTCACCAGAAAGGAGTGGCAATGGGCTCAGCCTGTGCCCCTATATATGCAAACATAATTATGCTATATTGGGAAAGTAAGTTCATGTTTTTATCTGACTATTATAGGTACATTGGTAAATACTATAGATTTTTAGACGATATTTTTGTTGTATGGAATGGGCCACTTGACAAGATAGATGAATTTATTGTATACATCAATCAAACTACGTCATTTTTAGAATTTACTCACGATATTGGAAAAGATTTTATACATTTTCTGGATGTGAGGTTAGATAAGGATTACATAAACAAGTGTTACAAATCTAATATATACAGAAAGGAACATTTTTCCAGTGCCTACTTACACTTTGATAGTGACCATTCATATATACTAAAAAAGAACATTATAAAGGGACAAATGATTAGGATGGCAAGGATGATTTCAGACAATTCTGAATTCCTAAAAGAGACTGAATTTGTTGGCAATATGTTTCAGGAGAGAGGATATCCGTTAGATTTGATACAAGATGTTAAATACCAGGTTCAAGAAGGTAGAAGTAACTACAAATATACTCCTTTATTAGTTAAAAGTAACCACGTTTACACAGTAAACGAAGAAGTGGATGGTAGTGTCCGTGATATGGTGGGGGGTAATTATAACCATCAAAAGAATAAAGTTTCTAGTACACCATATTTGACCCTTACATATTATCAAGGGATTGGACAGCTTAGAAAATGTATCAATGAGACCTGGGAAATGTTTAGGGAAATGGCCATCAAGACTGATGTAATTAATTAATTATGATATAAGTTATAGGAGGAATAGGAATATTAAGAACATCTTAGAGAAAAAGACCAACAACATATATGGGGCTAATAAAAAATGTGGGACATTTAAGTGTGGTAGATGCGCGCAGTGTGCATTTATAGCAGGACAAAAGGAGATAAGAATACCCAGTCTTAGAACAGCACTGGTTGCCAAAACTTACAGTAGTTGTTATACGAGAGGGGTGGTATACCTTGCTTTCTGTAAGGTCTGCTGGAGCTACTATGTTGGGAAGACCGAACGACACCTACGATCTTGAATTTATGAACATGTGAGGGACATCAACAAACATAATGAAAATAATGCTATGTACAGACATGTTTTGGTCTGTAAGGATGCAGATTTCAAATTCTGGGTAATAGAGGAAGTAAAATGTCCTGAGAGGGGTGGTGATTGGGAGACCCAACTGGAGTTAAAAGAAATGATGTGGCAACTTAGACTGGACTCTTGTTGTGGCAAGGGGCTTAATGACCACATTTCCATCACTCCAGCATTGAAAATGCTTGCAGCTGATCCCAAGAAACACAAGTTATGACTACCATCATCAATATTTAAAAGAACTATGTTGGACCTATTCCTAGGGTGGATTATATATATATTAATACATTTTATAGGTTCATAGGTTCATAGGTTTATAGGTTTATACTAGGCTATCTGCCCTAAGGCATTTATAAGCCTAGCCCAAATTTTTGTGGCTTACGCCACCCCTTATATGAAAAATACTGTGCCCATTAGTTTGTTGTGCCTCTGTCCAGCAGTGACACAGAGATGATTCATCTCCCATCCACAGGTCTAGATTTCTCTTGAACAGAGTCAGGTGCTCTGCCTCACATGGACCAGGATTTTATTCCACAGCATAGGGAGTCTCTGAGTGATAAATCTATCCCTCCAGCACATCCTATTTATATCCGTGCTAAGGTTTAAGTCGCTTGCTCTAGTGGTTTTGGTGGATTTGGATTTTTTGAGGTGGAGCATGTCCATTAATTCCGGGTTGGACATGGCCTTGTATGTCAGGCACATGTCACCTCTGAGCAGACGGTATGCAACTGAATAGAGCTGGAGTTTCTTCAAATCTGGCAGCATATGACAGATTTTGGAGTCCCTTTATCCTTTTGGTGAGGAACTTTTGGGGTCTCTCCAATTGCTTCAGATGTCGGGTGAGATACATCCCGAATGGGGCATTGTACTCGATCATTGGTCTGATAAGTGAAGAGTACAGGGGAACAATGACCTCACTAGATCTGGATGTGAATCCCTTCATGATCAGGTGGGAAATGTAGAAGGTCTTTCTAACCACTTTAGCAATGTGAGTGTCAAAAGAAAGGCCACTGTCAACCTGGTTCCCCAGGTCCCTGATAACCTCTTCTGTGCTTAGTGGATTGCCACCTATATGGTAGCTTGGGGTTACCTTGTTTTTATGACTATACATTTTTGGCGTTTAACTTCAGGCCATGGCTCTGGCACCAGCTATCTGTTTCCGTGAGTCCCTTCTGAAGGATATCCGTGTCCGATGCACTTTCCACTACGGCGCCCAGTTTGCAGTCGTCTGCAAACTTTGTCAGCCAAAGTCCTCCCATGTTGGCCTGTACTTCTGAGAAGTAGATGCCAAACAATAGGGGCCACGGACCGAGCCCTGTGGGACACCACTTGTGACCGCTTGGAGTCTGACACAGCCAGCAACTCTAACCCTGTGGGTTCTGTCCTTAAGCCAGTTTGCAACCCATCTTGTGACATATGGGTTTACATTTAAGCTGGTAAGTTTTTCTACAATATCCGAAGGGGTATTGTGTCGAAAGCCTTTGCAAGGTCAAGGTAGGCTGTATGGACTGCCTTTCCCTCATCAATGGCCTTGGTGACTGTTTCGAAGAAGTCGACCAAGTTCAAAAGGCATGATCTTCCCTTGACAAAGCCAAACTGGGTCGGGTCCAATGTCTGCAAGTCCCCTATATCTTTGTTTATGAGCTCCATTATGATCCTCTCCATAGCTTTGCAGACTAGACTTGTTAAGCTTATGGGGCGGTAATTACCAGGGTCTGTAGAGGTGCCGCCTTTGTGGAGTGGGACCACAGTTGCCGTACGCCACTCCTTGGGCACGTATCCTGTGGTAATATATAAGATGTGGTAATTTATAAGATGTATTCAGAACATACATATTCCTTGTTATACTGTATTCCCTGATTTGGACTTTGATTGTATTGGGCGTGTTTCTCGATATATATATATATATTTTTTATACACACATAATTCTTACATAATGTGTTATGAATTTAATGGGAATTTTAAACATTTTTAAATATTTTATATATATTGTTTGAACATATTTTTATACAGTACAATATGTATTTATACATTATGTTACTTCCCCTAGTATATTTGTATTTATATCAGTATTTATATTATATTATATTTATATTTTTTAAGAATTTTAAATATACATATATATTTATAAATTCTATTTTACATTAGTATTTTATTGCAGTGGCTTTTTACATACATAGATGTATTTAAATATTGTAGTGTACACATACACATATATATTTATTATAATTATTATATATTTGTTCACCATTACGCCTATTATATATATATTTCCTATATTCGTATTTATTGTGTGTTTATACCTATGTACTGTGTGTATTTTAACCTGCAAATCACGTATTTATACAGATTTTTAAATGCTCTTAAAAGTATTTTTGGTAAGGTTTTACCTTAAGAAAATGAAATCCATTAATTAATTATTTAATTAGATGCCAGCTGGTTAGTATAAAATGGTGCTAGTATTGTTAATCCTTGGATTCTGATGAAGTCTCCGATTGGAGACGAAAGCGCTTAATCTAAGGCTCTGGTTATACAGGACTATTGTTTTTACTACTATGGATCGTTTTGTGCAATAAAACTTTTTTTGGTGTATTCCTGGCTGCATTTGATTGAACTTTAGAAGACATCCTTTATTGTTGACTGGGACCGCAATCTGAGTGTGTCCTTTACCTTGGTCCCGAACAATGAGGATCCGTCAAAGTGGGCATTGGTAAAAGTAGACTTAAAGGAGTCAGCAAAGTTACACAAACGCATCCAGGAGTGTCTTCTGAGAGAGACTCCTGAACCCGATGCCCTACATGCTCCATCCGCTGCATACGAAATCAGCCTCATGGAAGAGTTCACAATAGAATTTAGGGTATACATCTGTGTGTTGACCTTCTGAGATACCGCATCAGATAAGTTATCCTGTAGAGCATCTCCCAGCTCTTTTAGAAGATCTCTCTGGAGCCTTGTGAAATGGGACAGGTAGTTCAGCGATCAAAGTGTAAAAGCCGCTGAAGAAAAGACACACTTCCCATACCTATACATCATCCGAGACGTTCGGTTGTTTGGTGGATGGACAGTGGAGGAGGTTTTGGCAAGTTCCTTTTTGGTGGCTGCTGCCACCACCATGGCATCTACTGGAACACCCTTAGTAAGAAAGCCCTTGTCCTGGGGTGCTGACAAAAATTTATCTGGTCTTCTAGGAACCAGTTCCACAGAATCAGGAGATTCCCACACCTTTCGACTCACTAAATCCAATAGCTCGTCGAAAGGAGGAGACACTCAAGAGGCGGAGGGTTGAGACCCGAAAGCCTTCAGGTGCACTGACTCCTTATCAGAAGGAGATGTGGTGGGCCAGCCGCCTCTCTGTTTCAGGATCGCAAGGATATCTGCAAATGAGATATCATCAGAGGACGACTTGGGGGACCCTTCTGTCTCCTCGAGGTCAGTGTCTGATGTAATAGACTCATCAGGTGAGTCAACATGTTTCCTCTTACAAGTTTTCTTCCTAGGTGGTTCCTCAGACAGGTATTCTGGGGAGACCTCTGAAGAATGGGGACCACTCATGGAGGTATCCTGAGTCTGTGGGTCTCTGCTGTGTTGGGAGAGAGCGGGAGCTGAGACTGAAGTCGGCGCCTTAGGGGGAAGGGTGTCGGTATCTCTGGATGAAGCTGAAGACCTGAACAGCACACTCCTCATCACCTCGAAGGCCAATCCTCCCGGCTCAGAGGATGCCCTCCGCTCCGAAGGTGCACTGAGAGGTAGGCTCGGAACCAAAGAAGTTCGATTCGAAGCATCCCCCTCGGGCCCGACCAGAGAGCTGAGGACCCTAGACCCCACGGACAGCACCAAAAGGGTCGGAGCAGATATCGGAACAGAGAGACCAATTGAGGTAGCTGGAACCGACCTATCCACAACTGGAGGCACCAACGACTCTGGCTCCAAAGGCTAAGAGAAGCTCGGAGGAGGAACATTGATCAGGTGTGGGGGCTCATTAGGCTCCGGAGCTGACTGGGACGGAGCCGAAAGCAAATTTGCTAGTGCCGAAGTCTGAAGCAGTCTATGCACCACTCTCTCGACGTCCTCATCAGAAAGGCTCCTAGAGGACCTGGAAGATAGAGTGGGGGAATCTAGATCACTGGAATAGAGGCGACCTAAGAGTCGGGAAAACCAGACAGAGTTCAGATGACCAGCTCCGAGATGTAGTGTCAGTTATCGGCTCTGAAGTTCCTGGAGCCGAAACTGATGGATCCACTAGGATAACCTCTGTCAGCACCGAAATCAGTGGCGCCGACGAGGGTGTATCCACTTTAGTAATTTTGTCTGGCAGCTCCGACAAAACAGAATGGGTGGGAGACTGCCTTTTCGTAGGTTTTGGTCTGTCTTTCTTGGAGTAAGGAGATTTAGAGCTGGATGATGAAGATGCCATTTCCTCCTCAAAGGAATGTTTTAATAGTCCTTTCAATATAAGTTTGTTCTTCCTCTCCTGAAGAACACGAGGACTGAAAGCATGACAAAATAAGCAAGACTCTTGGAGATGAATAGCCCCCAAACAGTAAACACATCAAATTGTGCCCATCAGTCAAGGACATCTTCTGGGCACATTTAGTACACTTTTTGAAGCCCAAAGGCTTATGATCCTTAGAGTCTTTTGACATAATGCAAAAACCACTATCCACAAACACAAAACACAACTATTAAACAAACTAAAAGACAAACGAAGAACTAGGCCCTCTAATTTAAACAGGCCTAGCCTTAAGAGGAGAAAGAAATAAACCGATGACTGGGTCCTCTAATTTAAACAGGCTTAGCCCAAGGAGAGACAGAAAACAGAACAGAGGACTATGTCCTCTAATTTAAACGGGCCTAGCCCAATGGGAGACAAACAACAGAATGAGGACTAGGTACTCTAACTAAAATGGGCCTAGCCCAAGGAGGAAAGAGAAAAACAAAACCAGCAGCACAGGAGATAGCGATGCAGGGATACAAAAAGGGCCAACGGAAGAATGGCCAAACAATGTACAAGTAGTACACAGAGAAAAACAAGCAGCAAATAGTCTGAACAGACACGGACTGCAAGAAACACACTAAGCTACCAAAACAAGATTATTTTATCTAACAATGAGAAGTCAAAAAATATTGAAAAATATCACTTAGCCACGGCCAAGAAGAATCACTACTGAGCTGAACGAGTGGCAAATGAGATCTGGGAAATGTTAGTGATGCATGATGTGATACCTCCTAGCCACGAGCCAACCAGAAGTTTTTGAGCTACAGCATGGCAGTCAGAGCCGAGGTTCGGCTCTGGTCCCAAGTGTAAGAATGAAGGGCAAGATAGACTACAAACATCGAACGTTATGGTAAGTACATAACTTCTTTTTTTTTTTTTTCAAGCAGGGTCTGGAGGCAGGGCACAGAAATGGGACCTGAATGGCTGCGGGGTGGGGGGTGTGGGGTTGTGCATCTGACCACCTGGTTAGTGTGCTAGTAGGTTCATGGTACTAGAGATCCTGACTGGCTGATCACAACCCCCACCAACACTATGAGCCCAGGGCAGTTTCCCCTGCCCAAGCTATGTTACCAGTTTTGGAGGTATAAAGCTTCTACTGATTACCTATCAAAATTTATGAATGGACTTCAGGTCATTAGCAGGGATAATATATATTAACCTTATCATTTTGAGGGAAGCTGTAGTAAAGCTGGTTATCATCTGCATAACAATGTTATGCTAAACCTCTCCTGCTCATTAACTCTTCCAAAGGAATTATAAATACCATAAAAAGAACAGGGGCCAAAGTCCAAGATACATGATGCTCCACAATATAGTGAGGATGAAGCATTTATTTGTCTTTGTTGACCAAGAAAGTCTGACAAAGCCTATTTCCTGTGGAAGCCCAGGAAGAAAAGCTGCAGCAGATACATTTTAGATACTCATGGCAATTCTTTTAATAAAGATAAATTACATGGATAGTTCTTAAGACTTCTAGAGACAAACAGGTAGTTTGTAATCTGAAGTGTTAATGCTTGAAACAATCCTCTGTAAATGGTTGGAGAGGTAGGAAATGAACTGGTCAAGAACAATGGAAGAAACTCTGCAATAATAATGTAGACACGAGCAGAGCGTCATGATCACCAACGTCAAATACTAAATAGAGATCCATCAAGAACAAAACTGAATAAAAAAAAACAACACTGTCTAGCCAATAGGGGATCAGTTTTAGTGTTATATCAAGAGCAAAACCCACAATCATGGATGGCCATGAGCACAATTACAATAACATAATGCCCAAGTTGTACATTAACAACCCTTTCAATAACCTTACCAAGAAATGAAAGGTTAGATATAAAGCAGTTGCTGTCATGGAATCAGGATCAAGGGAAGATTTCTTCAGCATGGGTTAAAAGGACCTCCTTTTAGGGCAGATGGAAATACTCCACTTCTTGATGAAAATACTAATATCTGATAGAACATTGGTTCTTGTGCATGGAGGCAAAGTGCAGGATCTGCAGGCAGAAACGAGAGCAATGTGGAAGAAAGTTACCCAGACAGTTCCTATAGCAGTAGGAGCAATGGGTCTTATAAAAAAGAATTTACAATAATATTTAGATATGTTACCAATCCATGTAACCCCATACGAATTGCAGGAGGAGTCATTACTGGGCACATTGCGGGTGCTGCGAAGAACACTTTTGGCTGACATCAAAGACTGAAGCAATACAAATTTCATGAACTTTAACCATACTTTGACTTAGGAATGGGGTCCATTCCCATCATGGTATTAGAAACCCAAAACATTTGGAGAAATTAGAAAAAGGCAAAGTGAAGATTAGAAGTTTATATCACATGGGATCACCCATTACCAACAGTTCAAAAGATAGATGCTAGAAAACCGGACATAGTGGTCCAAGAAAAGAAGACAAAAGTAGCATTGATCATTGAAATCATCACAGCCAGTGACTACAGTGTCTTGTGTACAAACAAACACAGTGTCATAAAATACCAGGATATGCAGCCAGAAACGAGAGCAATGTGGAAGAAAGATACCCAGATAATTCCAATAGTAGTAGGAGCAACGGGTATTATAAAAAAGAATCTACAATCGTATTTAGATATGTTACCAGTCCATGTAACCCCATACGAATTGCAGGAGGAGTCATTACTGGGCGTACTGCGGAGTACTTTTGGCTGACATCAAGGACTGAAACAATACTAATTTCATGAACTTGAATCGTACTTTGACTTAGAAATGAGGTCCATTCCCGCCATGGTATTACAAACCCAGAAGATTTGAAGAAATTAAAAACAAAGGCAAAGGTCCAATATGTGTGTTGCGAAGTGCATATCTGAGATGACGATAAGCAGCATATTAAATGGGAATATCAAAATCTACCCAAGATAAATTACAAACTCTGCTCATTGTCACTGTAGACCCAATGGACTCTCAAGGTGGAAATGCAGGCCTCAATGTCAATCTTCCCACAGACACAAAAATAACGATCAGTTAGTTAGCAATTATGAGTCATAAAGGCTCGATGAGTGGAGAGGCAGGCTGGGCTACTCAGCTTGTCTACCACTCAAAAAAGCATGGCCAGTCAGCTAACTGCTGCTGGGATCTATCTTAATAAATAAAGCAGCTTTCCATATAGGAAATCTGAGCTTGTTACATAATATGTTATTCGCCCAGATCAAGTGCATCATTCCACAGTCCCAAGCGCCACCAACAACATTCCAACCTTCACCTTTCACTACAAAATATATGAAACTCTTGGTCAAACTAAGACTCGTGCACTTTAAGCAAGACTGGGAATGCAAACATTGGGGCCAGCATGTCAGAGCCAAGGACAGCATAAACTACAGAGTATCTAAAGTGCCAGCACCCTTCTCCAATATCAGTCTACGGAACACACAGGGAAAAAGGGAGCCTGTCAGACATAGTCTACAGACAGCAATTCCTAAACCAATCCTGAACCGTCTAGGACACTGAATGACAAAGACACTATTCAAAAAAGTGGTTGTCAAATGAGGTCTAAGATTGTGTTCAAGACAGGTTTCCATAATAAATGCAAGGTTACTATCCTGCAACAAGTCCAAAATGATGCCAGACTTATTGCGGCTAAATCCTGCACTGGAATACAGTACCCTAAAAGGGCCATGGGGTGATGAGTTCCATCACTGTCACTTATGGAACAGCAAAAAATACAGTGCTAGCCAAAGGAAAGTTTAGTGAAGATCCTTGGTATATTTAGCCTCAGGAAGGGACCACGGAGCTGCAAGCCCACCAGGGGAAGCAATTGGGAGTAACTTCAATGGAACCCTTCTGATGGCCACCTCTGCGCCTGCACAAAATGCATAAATGCCTAACAAAGATGGAAAACAAGAACGTATTAAAAAAAAAAAAAGAGTAAGTAAAGGTGAAGAGCCAGGAGAGAAGCTCTAATGTAGATAA
This sequence comes from Protopterus annectens, assembly GCF_019279795.1. NCBI lineage: Eukaryota > Metazoa > Chordata > Ceratodontiformes > Protopteridae > Protopterus > Protopterus annectens. Next base: position 684,608,325 of record NC_056747.1, on the reverse strand, counting down.
TAGAAAGAGAGTTTAGTAAAACAGTCATAAATGAGAACCAGAACACAAAGTAAATAAAATGGGATAACTGAATAGATATGAAAGAATGCAAAGGAAAGAGAACTAACAGTGGAAGAAAGGCAGTACAGATAAAAGGAGACAGGAAAGGAGAGGGAGGGAAGTGTGTTGACGTTTTGGCACAGGGATATGAATAACAGATTAATAAAGTGTAATAATAACCAAGACTTAAAAAAATAATAAAGGCATGTGAGTTCCAATTACACATTAAGCAAACTTCTATAACTAAGAATAAAGCAGATAATAGGGCTGCAAGGCAAACCCCAAGTACTTGGATATTAAGCACGCAGTGTTATATAATGAACCCAAAAACAAAGCATTAGAATAGCTAGCTCACCCTAAAGTAAACCTAAAGGAGCACCTAGCAAAACCAAAAACAGTACATTCAAAAGTTCTACTCAAGGTGAATGAAGACAAAAGCAACAAAAAAGGATTAGAAAAGTGTGTGTGTGTGTGTGTGTGTGTGTGTGTGTGTGTGTGTGTGTGTGTGTGTGTGTTTCATGGTTCTAGCAATTAAAGAAGAGGGTGGGGAACTACAAAGATAACAGCCACCAGTAGTTCTATAATGACAGAACCAAATAAATCTGAACAATGAATGCAGCCTAGACTCATGGAAGTATATAAATACGTAACAATGAACCTGTCTGAAATAACACAATTAATTGATTCACACTTTACTGACTGGGTTATAGTCCCACTAGGGCAACGTTCTCTTTTCAGGGAGACTTGAGGTGGTATTCACACTGAGTAGGGGAAATCTGGCCAGGATACCACAGGAAAGCTGCATGCAACTCAAAAACAGGATAGCCAGTAGACAAACAAATAAATCTGACACAGAATATTAAATCAACTTTAAGAAAGTTATCAACTGTAACATGTAAACCACGACACTTGTTAGAAGAATAACGATGTCAGATAATAAATTCCAATACAACTGTAAAAACAGTAAAGAAACAGGACTAACTGTCTAAATTAAAACCAGCAAAATATGAATCGTCTCTTTACAGGTACTATAAGGTGTTTTTATCTACAGTCTCAGGATTTTGCAGAAATCAGAAACAATGTTGTTGTTTGTCTTTCGGCTTTTCCCGGTAAGGGGTCGCCACAGCGGAACTCCGATTCACTAATGCTTGGCAGTAGATTTTTAAGAAACGCTGAGGTGCCAGCTCGACGCACAACCTTCAACAAAGGCACGCCCATTTACGCACGCATGTCTTTTGAAAGCTACCCAACCGCGGAGAGGACATGCAGACTCCACACAGAAGGCACTCCCAATCCCAGCCAAGAATTGAACGTGAGAACCTCTTGCTGTGAGGTAACAATGCTACCGCTGTACCACCACGGCAGAAATCAGAAACAATAATATGGGAAATAAAGGCAAAACTAAAAGAAGTGAAACTTCAGTTTGCATACAAAATGTCACTACAATTCAGGAAGAAGCCAGCAGTAACAGCAGGACAGTTTGAAAGGGACTGCATCACTTGGACTATTCACATAACCAGGCAGAGGGAAATCCTCAGCAGGCTGCAGAGACAACTGACAAAACGTAGGAAAGACAATGCAGTTCCATGCAATCCAGAGAAAAAGGCAGAGAGGCACTACTGACAGTAGCTACAGCAGCTTCAGCAGTCTTGGAACAAATACTAAACAAACAGGTTACACCGTCACTGTTCCTGTAGTATGCAGTATCTCAAAACAGGCAGAAGCCAGACAGAAGGAGAAAGCAAGTGATAACACAGCTAAGGACCCGAAGAATAAAGTCCCAGCCAGTTGTAAGATCACTAATGAAATGTAGTTCAGGCTATCCAACAATGAAGTCTCACAGGAACAAGGACCTCAACTAGGCAACAGCCACGACAAGCACAGGAGAGGTAACAGCATAAACTGAGATAGACTGAATAGACAGGCAGACAAACAGATTAATGTTAAAGCCAGCAATAATGTATGTATGAAAGCTCATTGTGTCACAGCAACCATCATGCATGAAATGCAAACAATGGATGAAATGAACGACCAAATGGTATCTGAAAATGGAAATGAAATACTGTAAAAGTAACTGCAACTGTGGTAGTTCACTTGCAAATAGCAAGACAAGGTATTTAAGACGCAAATTTAAATTTGATAAAAGTAAAACAGGATGTGGATAAGCAGGCTGGCTGTGGTCATCTTGCCTTCTTGAAGCTGTAGCTGTTCCAGATGACCTGCTTTGTTAGCAGTTCCACATTTTCCCTACTGCTGAGCTAAACACGACTAATCTGTTATCAGCTCTACTTCTCTCCACTTCTATGGAGCACTGTCCAACCAAACTACTTATGCTCCGCTATCGTCATTACTCCTTTCCATGTTCATGAGGCATCTCTAGCAGTTAATTTATCCCAACAAAGCTGCTTGACTATGGCAGTACTCTGGGAGTTAGACACTGGAAGCAATCTAGGAGTTGGATAAGTCTGCATGAATTGCTCCAGAGATGCTCAGATAGAATGAAAATTAATTATTGCCGATCTCTGAAGAGATGGTAGTAGTAAATGTTAGAGGGGAGGTAAGGTAGCTCAATTTGCCAAGCCACCTTTAGTCACAAACGTGAAAATGGCAATAAATAAGCCCATCATTAGAATGGCAACAGACCTTTACAGAAACAGTATCACATGAGCAGAGGTCTGCACGTCACCCAGTGAGAGACATCACTTGCTGGAATGGAATTTCTATCAGAAGGGAAGTGAAAATGGGTTCTTTACCAGTTGGATCCTCTAGTAGACAAAACAAAGGAAATAAGCTACAAATAAGTAAATGCTGGCAACTAAAAAAAAGTAATTTTATGAAATGCGAGTCTGCTGTAAGAACCACTAAATTACTATGTTGGTGAAAATGGGACCTAAACAGCAATGTATTCAGTGTTAAAAAAGACACCTACCCTATCAAGAAAATTGTTAATAGTAATTTTATAGGAAACTAAGAAAATCTGGAGCAGAAATGGATGTGACACCAGCAAACATGGAGTTGCCTAATTCTGAATGGGAAGAAGGCTGATCATTTTCAGAATCCCTGTTCTAGTGTGTGTACCTGTCACAAAATAGTCCCCAGAAACAGAAATGCTCTTGAGAAAATACTGGTAGGTGGATATGGTATCCTTCAGTAGTTCTGTTTTTATTACTGGACAGTTTTGTCAAAAAATGGGACCACAAATAAGGAAAATATTAAATCAGTAGCCCTCAGTAAAGTGGGGGCAAGTCATTCCTACCAACTCATGCAAGGGTTGCCCCCAGCATCCCAATCCATTACTTGATACAACAACCGATGTGGTCATACACATAAGGGAGAATTTTGCATACTTCAAGGAAAAAATACACCACTGAAGATTAACTACTGAATCACTAGATAACAGAATAACTGGAACATCTTGCCTGCAGAAGCTGCAAGTAAGTGTGTGTGTGTGTGTGTGTGTGTGTGTGTGTGTGAGGGTCCATCCTGTGATGAGAGAACTTTGCCTGTACACCTCCTAATGATGTTGCACTCAGAAATAACAGAATATTTGCTTTTAAAGAAAAATCAAGTATTCCATAAGTCAATGCAGCTTTACAGCTGGTATATTTAGTAAATGGGAGTGTGGTTGAGGAGTAAATCTAAGAGTAAATTAAATAAGGCATGACCCCTCTTCAAGAAAGTTACTCTGCAAAGCACTACATTAAAATGTGTGGGAAGTGTGGAAGTTCAGTGACAATAAGACAGACACACACATGCATGCATGTGCACAGGGTGAATATGTATGTGTGCACCCATACACAGCTTTTTTAACAAACAAAACTCAAATGAAGTGTTATATCAATTACAAGTTATAGAGGCAAAGACCCTGGTTCAAGTCTAGAAACAGAGCATTAATGAAGTGCATGGCTCAGTTAGGATTCCTATCTACTCCCTCCAGATCACAACTCTAGCTACCCTACTGCTAAGATGTTGAAGCAGCTCAATTATCTGGTCTTGGTGCTATAGTATCACACAAACATAATACACACAGATGCGTGACAACAAAGGTAGTGCATCAACACATGTCACCTCAACCCAGGTGCAACAGCACATTCCTCACTCCTACACAATATAGCCAGCAAGCAGACAAAAACAGGAAAGGAGAGAGAGTAATCATACACTGCTTCTTCAGTTAGAACAGTATCCTATTTTAGAACAATGGCTCAGTTTCCCTTTCCAAGGTCAGCCTAGAAAACATCTATTATTTCTCATCTATCAAGGTTCTAATGGGTACAAGAGTAAGCAAATTTCCAAACTTACAACTTTTAAACATTTTTTTCACAGCTCATACCACTTCTCAGAGCATATTTAGAGTATTAAGATGTTTTTCCCACTGTATGGTCATATCTTCCATTTTATTTCTGATTTTCCTTTTACTTTTTGTATTCAATTGGGTTTGTTAATCATTTTCCTAACACATATACTGTGCTTAGCTGATTTGTTATGTTAGCCCTTGTCCTTATTTTTTGATGGAATTTTCCACTGTTCACTTTTTGCCACAACAGCTGACCTGGGCTTTCTTTTTATAACTGGAACCTTCATGTAAGTCCTTCTCTATACATAAAGACAAACAGATACAGATATATATTCATATATAGTTGTAACTCTAAAGGTTTAAGACTTGAATTAAAAGTTTTTGTGGGTGTTAAAAAGAGAATGCACAAATGAGAGAATGCTTATTTATGTGAATCACATATGGTTGAATTCAAATTTTATATACTGTAGGTAAGTAGAACTGTGCAGCAAAAACAATGTTTGAATGAAAAAAGTGGTTGTGAAGCTGTGAAAGACTGTGTTATAGCAGATGGTGTGTTTGAGCAAATTGTTCATGGATTAATGTTAAATAAAGGGATACGTTTGATGTGCATGTTCGATATTGTGTGTGTTGCGTGTCCTTTTGTCTTGTGTAGTCATTCTTTTAGGGAAATGTCTTTTGCAACATATAGGGTTGAAGTTAGGAGCAGGGGTAACATTACAGTTGTCAAACACGAGTAAGTTGCTGCAAGAGGGGCAAAGTTTTTTTACTGTATATTTTTAAAGCAGATGTATGTCTGTTCTGTATCTGTATGCAGGCAGCTTTGCAAGGGCTCATATCAGAAAAAAGAGTTGTGTAGATGGCCATTTGGTGATGATACATACCAGAAATATATACAGAAATTATATAGATATACTGTTCTACATTTCTTCATTGACATTTGTCACGCACTGTACGCCAAGCAGGAAAAAAATTGTGACTTGTGATCAAACTTAAGAATGGAAGTAGAAAAAAAGTGAAATCAAGTGCAGTAATGCATTTGATGTTTGTAGATGGCAGAAAAAAAATTTATAACGAATTTATAAATTTTAATTTTCAACAGGCAGTGTGAAATGCTGACATCTCCCTGAAGTATACAGAATATTTAATAGCCAAAATGAGTGGCATACTGTGGAATGCATAACACCTGAGATATATTAATATGAGGAAGAAAAAAGATGAAATTTAAACTGCTTCAAGAAGTACAAGGTACACTTGCATATACAGTGAATATTATTACGTGTGTTAATTAGAGACAGAATGTAGAAGGGGAGGCCAGAAACATACACTGGGGTATGCTTTAACTTTTCAGACAAGCAGATGGGAAAGGCTCTTCACAGGGATGCTAATCAATAACACATTGCTAACCCCAGTTGAAGCAAACTGACAGGGTGCCTCCTAAGATACACCTAGCCTCCAATTAAACGTCAAATATAATTTAGCATTGGAAATGTCAAGAGACTGCATGCCCTCAGGGAAAATCCTGACAATTCTTCTCGACATCAAACTGGTAACTGCTTAATAGTGAGTCTGGCTGCTTAATGGAGCTTTGTCTGGCAGGCTGCCACACTTCAGACAGCTCAGCCTAGCCTTCATATCATGGAACCTGTGTCAATCCCAAAAGATTCCAGATGCTTTCATAAACCGCTGTAAAACTGATTGAACACTATTATCTATTCAGAAGCTATTTGTGAGCAGTGATGTGGAATCTGGCAAAAACTGTAAAGCAACACAAGCTAGCCACAAAAACCTGATAACCTCATTTGCTTTGTTTTCCTGTTCCGATTTCCCACACCAGCTGCTACATTTTTTCAACAAGTTCAGGCCACTATAGGAAACTGCAGCCAGTTCTGACTGGTATCAACTTCTGACACACATCTTTTCTGGACAACCAAAGAGTAATGTGCCTTTTTAACTTCAGCCTGAGGAAAAGTAGAACAAGGCACACAATTAATGCAAAAGTGGAACAATTAGAACCTTTGAGATGCTGTCGCTTTCCAGTTAATGTAGTGAATGCTATGAGTAAAATGAAGGCCATCTCCTTAAAGAACCATATCAATCCAGGGAAATGTACTATTTGGCCCTTGGCTGTCTTTTGCTTGATACATTTTATGCTGACTGCATGAGCCACAAAAGTGTTAAGCCAGACATGGAAGTTTATAAATCATTAATGACAGATCCAGCCACAAATGGTCATTGCTTGGCTAAGAAATATTTTTCTAGGTACTTTGTAGCCCCACCAGCATCACTGACTATCAAGCTTTCCACAATAGTATTTGAGACCATCTGATGTCCCTTAATAGGTATCACTAGTACAGAGGCAAGAATGGTCAAGTGGGGCCATCATTCAAGCAGCCATGAGAGTGCTGTATGTCTCCACCTGTGTTCTATCACCCGTCTGCACACAGCAAAGATGGGCACCCTTCACCACTGTCAGGTTATTCTAGCTTAAACTCAGATCAAGGTCTATACATGACAATACCTGACTGTCCCCAGTGCAGCTAGGACCCCTTCATCCTATCAGGCAACTAAATCTGGTCTATTCCCAGTCTGAGTCCGAAGACGTCTATACCCATCTAAAAGGCACTCTTCAACAAGCACCTTGAATCATTCTGGGTGTAGGTTAGTATGGAAGCATTTCCATGTAGCCCTATCCTAACACTCTGGTGATCGATACAGGTACCACATCATCACAGGGCATCCAAGGCTCTCCCACACATGTCCCTTGAGAGTTACAATCAGCAACTTGGGATACTAAGTCTATGTACCTGAAGTTCAACAGTCTTTTGCACTGAAGCAATAGACAACTGGAAACCACCTCACCCCTCCACCCAGGAAAAAACAGGTTGTTTGCTGCTCACTTCCACCCCTCCTGTCCAGCTCTTCCTGAACTTTGGTCTGCTAAATCTTGTTCCTTCACCCACACGGCTGGATAGTCATGAATATCTACTTAGACTTGTTACATCACTGCGGTAACAGCAAAGCATTAAAGCATGAAAAGAGGCTACTAAAGGTGCTTCTTAACACCAGCTTGGAGAGCCTTCTCTGTTTAATATAGTGGCATGGAGGATTGAATCTTCTGTCTTTGAAACATACAGTTTCAAATGCTAGAATTGTGGAATTTATGTTTTCTAGGCTGCTGTTGCAATTCAGGGCATTTATTCTTACCACACAGTAACAGCAATTCAGGGATAAGAATTAGTTAGGAGACACAAATGGCAAAGCCTCCGGTATGGGGTTTCATGAGCAAAGCCCCCCGCCCCCCAAATGTCTGTCAGATAGTTATAGCTCTACAGTGTACGCTTCTCTTGTGCTCAGAAGTGTAACTTTTATAGTTCAAACAGCTTTCGGGCAGTGTATCACATCCTTTGCATCCTGCTACAGCAACATCCCCTTACTTTCTGCAGCGTCAGCAACTATATTTATTTATTTTATTTTATTTATTTTACATTTGTTGACTGGGAGTGTCCGACTGAGCAAAAAGCCCTTTTTCAGCAGAGGCCCGGGGAGAAAAGCTCCAGGCATATAAGAAAATTAAACAATAATAAATTAGGCATTCAATATAAGAGTAAACCAGGTATTTTTCTAGATATACAATGATCCTTGCTATTCAATATTAGAGAAAAAGAATCTTCTTCTTCTTCTTTCGGCTTTTCCCGGTTAGGGGTCGCCACAGCGGATCACTGTCCACTCATGATTGGCAGCAGAGTTTTAGTGTCGAGTTGCCAGCCCGGCACCCAACCTTCCACAGAAGGCACACACATGCACGCACTCACGCCTAGAGCCAATTTAGTGTGTCCAATCCACCTACAGCATGTCTTTGGGATGTGGGAGGAAACCAGAGCACCCGGAGGAAACCCACGCGACCACAGGGAGGACATGCAGACTTCACACAGAAGGCATCCCAGCCGAGGATCGAACCGGAAAACCTCTTGCTGTGAGGCGGTGACGCTAACCGCTGCACCACCGTGGCCGTCCCATTAGAGAAAAAGAATAATAAGCATTATTTAGGTGTACAATCATCTATAACAATAATTGTCAAGTTATATCATATATAAGTTTTGTTGGGCTGCATACAGCTAAGTAAAGGGGACAGACTTAACAGTAAAGTAAAGCAGGTAGAGTAAGAAATCTACGTTGGTTACTTTGAAGCTAAGGAGGGAAGGATTTTGGTCAGGGATGGTGTGAGCAGTGGCTATCTCTCTTATGACAGTAGCCACCTTTGCATCCTGTTGTAGTGGGAACCATTACAACCAACTACACCAGTTATTCACCCGGTCATTCCAGTAATTCTTAGTCATTATTATACAAATTACTCTTACCCTCCATATTAGCTGTATCATTAAACACTATCACACCTACACCTGCAAACTAATTTTGTTATACTAGTAATCACTCATACATTCCATGCAGGATACTTACTTTTGTTACATCAGTGACTTTCACGTTCTGCTAAACTAATACCATATCTACTATGTCGGTCACCATTAGTCCCTGTTAGTTCAGTAACTCCTGCCCTCTGGCTGGACAGTGATTACAACTACCTACTACAGCAGCAAACATTAACTATTACAATCAAGCAACCGCTTCTCCCTGCCACACTAGTGACTATTATCATAGTCCATGCCAGTAAACCTTATCCCTTGCCTTCCCCAAAACCACTACTTCCCATAATTTCAAAAACAACTGCTCCATGCCATTCCAGTGACCCTATCATGCCATGCCCAAGACCATTAACACCCCCCACACCAATGATTACTTCTTGTCAAACCAGTAACCTTTACTTCCTGTGTTAACAGTGGCCTTATTTGTGCCATGTCACCAACATGACTTTCTGTCATGTTAGTATTCCTTGATTTTTATTGTGCTAGAATCTTACTTCCTGCAAAACTCTTATTTCCTGACATAAGTGACTCTTACTTCCTGTTAGACCAGTGTCAGAGGCTTTTACTTCCTACTGTGCTAGTAAACCTTAATGCAATGCCACTAATCCTTACTTCTTATTCTGAAAAATACCCTTCCTGACATGTGAGTGGCCACTTTTACCTATTACTTAATGTTAAGCAAGTGCCAGTGGCCTCAATTCATTTCATGTCAGTGGCTTTCATTGTTCTGCCATGTGAGTGTCTGGAATCAGGATGTGTAACCACATAACAAATTGAAGACTCTAACATTCAGCAAAAACAGGAAGCTCAATGCCAGCCTACCACTGCCAGTGAAATAACATGCAGGCAATGTTGGGGATAGAACAGTTACAAAACACTACCAAAACAAGGAAAAGAGGAAGTGTCTTTCGGACACTACACACTGCCCTTATAAGTACACAGTGGGATGCAACATGACATAAGGCAGTAGGGGGTGTCAGTTTCTATAACATCTGTAGGATGGGAATGAGGCAGAGGTGGACCCATTACATGCAGTACCTGCTCCTCAGATGTGAAGAAAGTACAATTGGGTAACATCTTACCATAACATTAGATGTCCTACTCTTCACTGTTGCAGTATTCTTTACAACAGGGATCCCCTGCCAAGGGTAGCCCAAAGTCCATGCATTATACCAAAGCCTTTAGGTTGTACTACGGACACCATACATGACATGTATGCTCCCCACGCATGGCACAGTGCATAAAGGTGACTTACAGACTTAAAACCCCAGAACTGAAAAGCCCCAGGAGGAACAACAGTCTAAGGAGACAAAGAGGTAACATGTACATCCAAAGGAGAAAAGGAACAGGGGAAGGAGAGAGAGGAAGTGAATACTGCAACAGTGAAGAGAAGAACATCTACTGTTATGGTAAGATTTTACACAACTGTACTATGTCCTTCCATATCACTGTTGCAGTATTCTTTACAACACGAAGAGTGCAAAAGCTCAGAAAGAAAGCTGGGAAGAAGAAGGACCAGCACAGCCCTCAAGAAAACCATGCAGAATAGCCCTGGCCAAACTGGCTCTGGCCCTGGGAACAACATCCAACTTATAATACTTGGTAAAAGTATGCACAGATGTCAAAGTAAGCTTCCTCTAGAATAGAATAAGTATCCAAACCTTTGAAAAAAGTACAAGAAGAAGCCACAGCCCTGGTAGAATGAGATTTAACAGAACAAGGAAGGCTTTTCCCATGAAAGGAATAACAAAAGGAACCAGCTTTAGATATCCAGGAAGAAATTGTTTGCTTGGAAACAGCCAAACCTAATGACCTAGGATTAAAAGAAACAAAAAGCTGCTCAGATTTACAAAATGGCTTTAGTTTTTATCCAAATAATATCTGAGTTGCCTATGCAGATCCGAGGTGTGAAGAACCTTCTCACCAGCAGACTGTGGAGAAGGAAAAAAGGTGGGCAAATGAATAGACTGATTTTAGACAACTCATAAACCACCTTGGACATAAAAGAAGGGTTAACACGAAGAGACACCCTGTCCTTATGAAAAAACAAAAAAGGAGGAACAGTCATAAGGCCCTGCAGTTCAGACACCCTTCTGTCTGAGGTAAGGGCCAAAGGAATAACAGTCTTCCAATAATAATGCTGTAAGAAAGTTGAAGCAGCATGGTAAAAAGGAACCGGAGTTAATTTTTCCAAAACAAAATTAAGGTCCTAGGAAGGAGGACTAGGCTTCCTGAGAGGCCTAATGTGAAGTATGCCTTTTAGAAATTGTTTGACCTCGAATCTAGAAGTCAAAGGCAAACAAGCAGAAACAGTTGACAGGTAGACTTGAGCAGAGGAATACGCCAACCCAGCATTCAGCAATTCACACAAATAAGACAGAAACAAAGGAAATGCCACAGTAAGTGGATCCAGATTATGAGAAAGACACCAGAGAGAAAATCTCTTCCATTTGGATAATTAAGATTTTGTGGTAGTGGGTTTCCTGGTCTCCTACAGGACCTGAAGTATGCCTTCAGAAAAAAATGTGTCTAAAAGGGATCAAAACCCTATCACCTACAATGCCAGTTGAAGAGTAGACAGGTGGGGATAGATAAGAGACCCCTTGTCATTGGTGAGTAGGTCCACCCTGTGAGAGAACTTGTGATGATTGCCTTTGGTTAAATGCAGAAGAGGGAAACAAAGCTGTCTGGACCAAAAGGGAGTCACCAATAAGACCTTGGAAGCATCCAGTTCTATCTTGAACAGGACCCTCAGAATGAGAGGAACTAAAGGGAAGGCATAAAGAAAGATCCCCTTCCAAGATAACGAAAGGTGCCCACCTTTCAGGCCAGAGGACATGGGACTCTAGTGCAAAAGAGAGGGGAGGCAAAAGATCTACTTGAGGAGTACCCAGTGGTGGACAATGTCCAGAAACACATCTCTGTAAAGCAGCCACTCATGAGATTGTGTTATGGACCTGCTCAGAGAATCTGCCACAATGTTCTGATCTGAGGAAATGTAAACTGCCTGAAGAGTCACCTGATACTGGACAGCTAGATCCCAAACCTGAAGAGCTAGTCTGCACAGGAGATAAGATCTTGCTCCCCCTTGCTTGTTGATATAACACATCACTGTAGTAGGTTTATTGTCAAAAGGTCGATGTTGACATGTCCGACAGCCACCTCCTCGACCATGGTAGGAGCGACAGTCATAATGTCAACGTTCATGTGTACATCCATTTAAAAGGATGTACACAGGCCAGGGATTCACAGCATTGCTGTGAATGGAGGATTTAGAAACTATGGTCGACAGAATTTGTCGACTTTGTTGTGTTGACCATACAACCTACTTAATATGTATGAGTCGACGTTATTTGTTGTGGAAATCACCATTCACGTAAGTGATTTTCGTGCTTTTGATAGTAAACCCACTGTAGTATTATCTGCAAAGATTTTGAGGGGCCCTGGAAGGAAAAGAGAATGAAAAGCCTGAAGAGCCAGGAAAAGGGTTCTCATCTCTTTGATATTGATATGGTCTTTCTTTTGATGAAAAGACCAAAGGCCCTGTACTTTCAGAGGACTGAAGGAGACCCACTATCCCACATTGGAGGCATCTGTAAAGGTTTCCTGAGTGGGGACTGGAGGTTGAAAAGGATGCCCTGGGTTGAGGGACAACTGATGAATCCGCCACTGAAGTTCCAGCTTGAAGCATGTGAGAAGAGGAATTGGAAAATCTACAGGATGAGAATGTTAAAGCCAGACTGACTTCAGGAACCACTGGAGCTTTCTCATATGAAGCTTGGCCTGAGGAAGGAAGCATAGGAATGATGGAAGCCATGTATCCCACAGCCTTCAGAAACTCCCTGGCTGTAATGGAGTCCAGAGGAAGAAGGGATTGAAAGAATGCAATCAGAGTTAAAGCCTTGGGAGGAGGCAGACATGCCAGCATTGGAACAGTCTAGAGCCTGTACCCTAGAAAAACATGATCCTGAGTAGGATTCAGGAATGATTTTTGGAAATTCACAGTAAACCTCAGGCTTTGCAGGAGAGAAAGTGAAAAGTGAAGATGCTGAAGTAAAATCGCTGGAGAAGAAGCCTGAATAAGAAGACCATCTAGGTAAGGAAAGCAATCACAGGAGCAAGGCATTTGCTTAAGACCCTTGGGGCAGTAGAGAGGCCAAATGGCAAAGCAGAGAATTGAAATTGCAATGAAGCAACAGAGAAACATAAAAAGGTCCTGAAAAGGGGATGAATAGGAATATGGAGATAGGCATCCTTGAGATCCAAGGATACTAAAAAGGCCTGAGGAAAAAGAAGAAGAGGAAACAAGGTTTGAAGGGATAGTATCCTAAAGGAAGGAACCTTCAAAAAGGTGTTTAGCTGAAAGAGATCTAGAATGGGTTTCCAGGAGCTCTCTTTCCTGGGGACCAGAAACACTCAGGAGTAAAACCCCTTCCTCTTTTGAAGAGCTGGAACTTCTTAAACTATTCCTTGAAATAAGTCCCAAACACCTCTGAAAAAAGGGCAGCTGTTCCTGAGGAGGTTGAAGAATGCCCAAAAAAGGGGGGGTGGGGATTTCCAAACCATATAATACCCCTGGTGAATTATGGATAGAACCCAAGAATCTTGAGTAATCTTTAACCAAATTGGAAGGGACAGAAAAAGATGAAGAGAGACAGGAACGTGACTGAGAAAAGAGGGGCAAGGATAATCAGCCAATACCTGGCTTGTCTGTGAAAGGAGGCTTCTGAGCTGAAGGAGTTTGAGTGGACTTAGCAGAAGAAGCCCTTCTACCACCCTTCTTACCTTTGGGGGAGGACGAGATTGTCCGAGGACAAAGACAGGTTTATTAGGATAATTCCTTTCAAATTTGGGAACAGGTGAAACAAAAATATGTTTCAAATCCTGTAAAGCTTCACCCTTTTCCTGAATGGACTTAAACCGCTCAGCAGCAGTAGCAGCACCAGAAAGATGTTTGTTATCTAGAGGAGCATCCATCAACTTAGCCTTAATATCATCAGGCAAAGGATGGAGGTGAAACCAGGAATACCTCCTCAACATAGAATCAAAAGCAGCAGCTCTAGGCCAAAACACACACACACACCTGGATACACTGCATACAGCATGTAATACTTATACATACATACACCCAGCTACAAGGTACAGGATGCATTTTTGAAAGAAACACAAGCATAAATGCATATTAAAACCAAGGAAAAGCAAACTAAAAGCAGCAAAGGAAAGCTCTCCATCCAGAACTCCTCAGCTATGTTAAATTCTAAATTCTACAGCACTCATGTGCCCTCTTTGAAAGACTACAAAGATATGCACTTTGGGTAAAGGTAAGGAAATGCATGGCAAAATGCAGACTTAAGTGGTACACATCTACACAACTAAGAGTGATCAAAAACTGAACAATCCAATACTGCAGTGATGACCAACACAATGTCAGGCTGCTGTCGAGGGGGTGAAGTTAAAACAATCAAAGCACTCTTCCAACATATAGAGTACCACAAAGAACACAACTGTAAACCTGCATACAGTTGTAGTGACGTGTGTGTGAAAAAGAGGGCAATTGGATAACATGGAGTAAAAGGATTAAGTATGAAGAAAGGCTGAAAGCACTTGGCATGTACAGTGTGAAGCAAACAAGGGAGCAAGGAGACAAGTGATGGATTCCCAGTACTGGCTATGGTGAGGAAGGTAGATGAGACATTACTAACTGGAAGGTTAAAAGACTGAGCTTGGACTTACAGAAGTGTTTTCTTGGAGTGAGGTCAACAGGGGTGTGGGAAAGTAAGTGGTGCACTGCAAGCCAACCGATGATAAAAGCAATCCTGACACAGCTGTAAGGTAATACTTAAAACCACTGCATCATGTGCATTTGTACTTTGTGAATATGATGCATGCAAAAACACAGACACTGCTCACCACACATACAGACCTTCTTATGCTGAAGAACTTAAAATAAACCTCTCCAAACCTCAAAGATCTCCTAAGCCATCAAACTGCAAGACCTACCAAAAGCAACACCTAACACTACACCCAAGCTTGCACCCAATGATCCCTAAGAGCAAAGAACATAAGGCAAACAAACACTTTACTTAGTACTCTTGTCATAGGGTATTCTATCATATGACACACACACAAACTCCTCTCACCAGGATGGACATGTAAAAGATAACGGTTAGTCACCTATCTGGAGCTGGGATCTGCAATATCACACATCCACTCAGGCCACTACACCACAGGTACCAAAATGATTCTGTCATAGTCCACATGGGTGTAAATGACCTGAAGCATGAAAAAATTATGTGATGGCGTTGCTGTTCTGTTTCTATTGCAGTCTGTATTGCTGATTATATTTGCTAAAATTCAAATTCTTATATTATATTTGCACAGTGAATAGAGACTTGCACAATATAACTTGCAACAGATACATATAGAATATAACTTGAATAGAAGATATACTAACCAGTACTTTTTAAAAGCAATACACAATACAACTATAGTACATAACTACTGTTGCAACTTAAACTATGATGTAAGCTTTTTACTTCTAATGTGTTGAAGATATACCCAGATATAACCATCTTTATAACTACTACCATTTATACTTTTGGATATATATATCCCATTTTATACATTTTCTTTTATATTTATATTGTTTTTTACTCTTATTACTGTAATGCTTAACCTAGACTTCCTTGTATAAATCCTACTTCCTTGACAGTTCTTGTCTTGTGATGAACATGTCTGCTTTTGTGAATGTCTGAAAACACTGTGTTATTGTCATTTTTGAAAAAAATACATTTTGATATGTCACATTGTCCTGTATTATATTGTTTATATTGAGAAACATATGAAAACATAAAACTTTTTGTCCTGTAAAACATTTTTGAAGAAAAACACATTTTTGTGTTCTTATGTTGTCTCTGTGTATAGAAACATGTGTTTATATGTCAATATGTTTGTTTATATAGAAAATTATGAAGAAAGAAATTTTTTGAGAAAACACATTGTTTTCTGACAGTGTGAACATCCAGACATTTATTTTTGAGTTTGTTAAAACATCTTTTCTTTTGATCTCCTGTTGTTCCTGTTCTGTTAACATGTCATTGTTCTTTTCCATGCAGAGATTTGCATTTTTGTATTGCATATTTCATGCCTTTGACCTGTAAAGGGAATAATGTCCATTCAAGTCTAAGTAATTTCCACATGTCAGACATTTAGATTGCTATGGTCATTTTTTTTACTTTGACTTGATTTTTTTATTTACAAGCTTTTTTTTTTTAACATTTTTATTTATTTATTTCATAATTTAAAATGTTTTAATTCTCTGTTTTAAAACATTTATAAAACATTTTTTATAAAAAAAAACAAAAGAACAATATACAAAAAAAAAACAACAAACAAAAAATGCAATTAATACAAATAAATCAAAAATTTACAAAGTTAATACAATTACTGAACTTATTTACTTTAATTTTCTTTTTGGAAAGATTAATTCTGTTAAAAATTTTTTATGTTATGAGCTGTGTTATTATTAATGTTATTATTAATTTTTTTTTTTTTTTTTTTTTTTTTTTTTTTCAATTTAATTTTTTCTCTTTTGCAATTTAAGAATTGACTTAGAACTAACTCTTTGCAGCTGTTGAATTAACTATGAGTTGAATTAAGAGACAGAGACAGTAAAAAGTACTGCAAGCATTTATACACTACTGAAAACACACACATTCAATTCATATTTTTGTAACATTGTGGTCATGTCTTTGAACTAACATCTAACATCTTGGTAAAACACTGACTGAAAGCAAAATATTTAAAAGCAATTATTTTAATTTTATTAAACCAAAACAAACCAATGACATTACTTTACACAAATTACTTTTGAACTTATTAATGTATCCTCCTACAGTACAGTTTGTACAAGACTTTTTGCTATTTCTGCATTTCAATCTTAGGTACCCTTATTTTTATTTTTTATTATTTGGTAAATACATTTATTATTATTACTAGACATTATTCTCATTTGTACTTAAATTCTTCTTTTGTACATACAATGACTAAAGTACATTTATTTAGTTCTCTTAATACAAATTTAATAACATTAATATGAAGCAAAATCTTGAAAATGTCTGTTTCTCTTAGAAATATCTCTAGAATATTGATATTCATGTCATATGTGTTATTTATTTTAACCTACATACTAACAATTATTAAAAATAATATTTTTATTTTTATAATTTTTTTAAAAAAAAAAAATAAAAAAAACTACATTCTCCATTTAAGAAACATTTATTTATTTTTTTTGCATCTTTCTTATTCTCTTGTATAGATGTAATCAGTTAAGCCATCTCTTGTTTTGTTGTGTACCATCTCTTGTATAGTTTTACGCTTTAAATGTAATAATAAAATTAAATCTCTAACAAACAAAATAATAATATTATGATAGCTTATAAACACTTGTAAAAATATCTATCCTATCAGGTTTAATCCAGTTTACTAAAGTATTTCTAATACACTAATACCTGTTTTTCCCTCCTAAAAAAAGTATTTGTCAGAAAGAATGAGGGTTTTTTTTTTTTTTTCCTAGCTTTTTTTTTAGACCTTTATTATTTTTTTTATGTAGCTTATTTTCAGACCCTTGTCACAGTCTGTTTATACAGGAATAGAATGTATGTCAACACTATGGTCATACATTTATTTTTATTTTATCAAATTATTTTGTCTTTCTTTGATAACTTTTTTTAAAGCTTTTGCTGTTTTTACTACCACTAGTAGGCATTTACATTCTCCTGCACAATTGATTTGAACATTTACTTCTGCAAACAGATTACACATTATATGCATTTTTAATTACAATATTTTTTACAATTATTTGTTGTCTGTGTCTGTTAACTGTAAAATGTTTTTATTTAAATAATATGAATGAAAAAAGAAAACACACTTGCCTTGCCTGGCAATCAGTCTTGTATCTTATCTATCTTTCCTTTCCTTCTGTTCATCTCCTCTATAGTCTAGGAGGTCAAGGCTCACTCTCATTACTCATATGTAAACTATAGTTAATTTTTTTATTTTTTTTTTAATGTGATTGTGATTTGCATAACTATGCATTTATACAACATAAATATACATTCATTTTACAATTACCTTACATGGATTTTTTTTTTTTTTTTTTTAATTATTTAACTATTTAACTGTCCTGCCATTAATTTTACAAAACTGTTTGAATAATACCATCTGTGATTTTAGATATTAGTTTAACCAACACATTTATATTTATATTATTTATATTTGTCTTGTGACTTTAAATTTTTTATTCTATTAACTATTTTTATTTTAATTTTTATACATTAGAACAGTTTACCATGTATGTTTACCATTTTCAAAAACATAAACATATTAGAAAATGACATTCTTTAGTAAGCTGTTCTGCTGAATTTGAAACTCCTATGCACTTTTTCTATCAGTAACTGATTTTGACCATATGTGTGTGACAGGACATAACTGTTTCAACATCAGAATGTAATGGAAACACTTAGGCAGTGGACTGATGGATGAGTGGATATCCCCTTTGAAGATTTATTCTCTTTCTGAATTTCTGATCTAGTCTCATCCGGATTTGGAAAAAAAAAAAAACTTTACTACTGAAAGCTGCATAAACTGGAATACTTCAAAAACATATTTTTGAGGAAACGCATACCTCAGCGAACTATATGAAAAGAGACGTTACGTATCTCTCTGAATGTGTGCCACAGACATGTACACATGCCTTGCACTAAGTAGCACTCTACCCTCACCAAGGATGATACCACAGTATTAACAGAAAACAACTGATTTTAATAATTGGCTTAGTTTCTGGTGTCACTCCAGGAGAATCCAACATCTATCAGCATGGAAGGACATTGTTATCAGACCACTTTGCTTCACCAAGGATGGTCTGCAGCTGTCCTTCCTGGGCTTTTGGATATTGGATAAAACTCTATCCAACCCCTTACAGCCTTTTTTAGGCAATGTCAAAATGTCAAAACTACCAAAACAGTAAGAAAAAACTTAAAGCAACCTTACTGCTCAATGCTAGGAGCTTAAACAAGAAATTGCAGACCTTACAAGCTATCCTCACTCTGGAGAATGTAGGCATCTGTGCTGTTACCAAGACTTGGTTTAAAGCCACAGAAAGTACTCCAGAGGTGGAATGCTACGGTGCCTTCCACATATTTAGACCAACAGCAGCACAGCCATGGTTTAAAGGCGGAGGTGTCTCAATCTAGGTTAGCAGAAAATATAACTATAGGTTGGTTAAACAGGATGATGCCCTGGAGTTCATCCACATCCAAGTCTCCATAGATAAGGTTCCTGACTATGTACTGGCCAGTTACAAGTTGCACTCTACGACCCACAAAGCTTACATCTCTAACCTAGATCTATTAGGGGTGCACACCAACCAACCAAATACCCTATTCATGGGAGACTAACTATCCATCCATAGACTGGAAAACACACACTGCTTCTAACTCACAGGCAAAGTGTTTCCTACATCTCATCAACATAAACACCCTGGAGCAGATAGTGCACTTTCCAATTAAACATATTGGATCTAGTACTCACCAACATGGGACAGAGTTGCACTCCTCCCCATGTCATGTCCTCATCGGTAAAGCCAGACCACAAAGCTGTCGCCCTTCAAATAAAATTCAACCCAGAAACTCCAACTAAACCCATAACAGTTAGGAATTATACTAAACCAGCTACATCCTATTAAGCGACAGTTTGTCAAAATTCATGGCTCCCTCCAAACCCCAAGAACACAGTTAACCTATGCAGAATTATTTACAGAAACCCTGTGTAATCATGTAAATGGTTGCAATGAGTCTTCTCTGCCTACCAGAAGTAAGCCCAGATCTAACACTAAAAACAAAATCAATCTGGTGAAATCCTTACCTTAACAGGCTATATAACAAAAGGTTATGGCCATAATCAGAAACAGCAACTCTCAGAGACAAGAGCTCCCTGATTCAACTAAATAAGAAACAAAGAGATTAGGATAGCCTCAAAGGCTATGGACAATCACAAGGCCTTCTTCAGCTATGTCAGGAATCATAAAGGAAATACTCAACAGTATACAGAACTTGTGATAAAGGGCACAACCTTCACTGATCAGGGTGACATAGCAAATCTACCGGCTAATAAATTTAGCTGTAACTTCACCCTCACTCCACCCTGTGAAATTTCCTCTAGCTTAGCCCCCGACTATCAACAGGGATCAGGTCCTGGAGGTGCTCACTGAGGCCAAAAACACTGCTTCAGTGGGCCATGACAATATCCTTGGTTGCCTCATAAATATCCTAGAACATCACCTAACAGTACCACTTGAGGCACTCTAACTACAGCCTCAAAACAGGTTATGTGTCAAGTGAATGGAGGACCACAACTGTCATCCCACTTCATAAAGGTGGACTATCAACTGACCTCAGAGCTACAGACCCATCAGTCTGACAAGTCTAATACACATGGCCACAGAAAGAATTACCATTGAAAAGATCAACAAGGACATTGGCAACCCACAGACACTAGACTCATCCTAGTTTGGCTTTGTTAAGTGATGGTCTTGCCTACTTAACCTGGTAGACTTCTTTGAGAGGGTCACCATGGCTATGGACCCAGCCAAGGCATTTGATACAGTACCCCACTCAGGTATTGTCAAACTTTCAGAACTAGTCATAAATGCCTACACAATTCACTGAATTGCTGGCTGGCTCACAGATAGGACCTAAGAAGTCAGGACTGGAGAGACCATCTCTACCAAGAGACCAGTCACAAGCACGGTACCTCCCAGGGCTCTGTGTTTGGCCCATTCCTGTTTGGCATCTACTTCTCACAAGTCAAGACTAATGTCAAAGGCCTCCGGCTCACCAAGTTCACAAATGTAAATTGGGAGCTATCACTGACTACCCCCACGACACCAAAATTCTACAAGTGTCCAGCACAAAATGATTGGTGCAAAAGCCATGGATTAAAATGCAATACAAAGAAATGCATTATAATACCCTTTGGAAAAGCATCCGCCCAAGCTAATTGCTTCATCAATAAAATACCCCTAAGAGCTCACCTAATAGTTAGGGACCTGGGAACATATGTAGACAGTAACCTGGAATATGACTGACAACATAGCCAAGACAGTAAGAAAATAATTCTATGTCACCCAACTCATTAGCAAGGGTATAGCATTCCAGGTACTAGGACATAATAGTACTACTCTACTCATCTCTTATCAGACCCATCACTGAGTACAATGCCCCCTTTGGCATGTACCCAGCCATGAACTTGTAACAGTTGGAAAGCCCTCAAAGGTTCCTCATCAGGAAAATCCAGGGTATGAATACCCTGTCCTACACAGATTTCCTTAAGGTCCTATCTCCGTACTCGTGTCCTACAGGTTATTGAGAAGTGATCTATGCCAAGCATACAAGACTTCCTCAGATCCAGTGCTAATGGATCTCTTGCACATCTGCAAGACAAACACCTCCAAGAGCATTGCATCCAAAGACATAAACTTTGTCTGCAACATAAACAGAACCAGCTGGAAGGATCAATATATGTCCCAAAGGATCTCTACACTGTGAAATAAGCTCCCCATCCATGTGAAGCAGACTTCATCCCTAACCCTGTTCAAAAAAAAAAAAACTTGATCACTGGATGGGAAATTGCAAATTCATCCATGGTCTGGCCCCCATGTCTCTGATGGACAGAGGTCGACAGTAAATAAATTAATTCCCAACTCACACACACATATCCATTTCCTTACTAACATACTTCACCATATGGGCATTCAAGGAACTCTGGGACGAAACTGGGTTGGATTGCACGACTACGTTTGTAAAGACCCTGGTGATCATTAGCCTAGTATGAACCTATAAACCCATAAAACAACAGTTACATTTCAGAAAAAAAAAATTACAAGACAAGTGTATTCAGTAAAGTATTTACATCAATATATCTAAGTGCATACAGTTCTGGTAGCTCTAAATTCTTGCAAGAAGTAAATGAATTAATACTTTAGAAGAGAAAATGTAGCACAGTGTGTATCTAGGTAAGCACTGTAAGAAGGTACAGACATTTTGAGAGCCTCCCATGATGCTGCTGCATCCTGGAGCAACAGTACATACTAACTATTTTCAATAAGCCCACTTAACCATTATACTTCTTAACTGTGACTAAGCGGAAAAATAGCCCTTCTTACAACATGAATTACAGGATATAGTTTATAGAAACTGAAAATTACTACCATTTAATTTTAATTAAAGAAACATTAAACACTCAGTGTAAAACTAGCACTATTACTGAATGATTTTACACAAAACTGTGAACGAAGTGCCTTGACATTACTCTGAAGTTCCTTGATGGACTGTCAATTAGTGACCAACAATTATATTAATAGCATGAGGTTCATAATCTCCATTAAGGTCACATCATGGTCCAGCACTTTTAACAACCATTAAGTATAAAACAAAGGTGAGGGGAGCTGTACCATCAAGATGCAATACCTATCTAAACCTAACTGATCACTGCTCTATTTCCATCAATTTGCTTATGCCCATAAATTATCAGGTCTTCATTCTGGCCTTACATTTCCTTTATTTGCTCATTCGGTATTAATCCGATTCTTCCCAATGTCCCCTATCCAACATCAATGCTTGACTGTGACACTTATAAACATGAATGTCTAGAACATGCACCAATGCCCTTCTACTCATAACAGTCAAGCTCAAGTTTGTCTACTTGCTCACCCCAAAACACCAGATACTGATGGAAAGTCACGGCCACTGCATAACCACTGCATTAAGCCTGATGCTCTCAGGTAGGCACATAAAGAGTGAATATGAAATGGTAATCTGCACCTACAGGGGTGGAGGGACTGTTGTTTAGAGAAAGAAAAAACAATATTCTTGGGCAGTGGAGAAGTTGCTCTCTTCTCCAAGCAACTAAGATATGGAGTAAAAAGCTTAGTAAGAAAAGGAGAAAATGCGAGATGCAATTTGCTTGCAGTTCCAGGGCTTCCATCTGGTAATTTTGATGCAAGACTACTGACATTTCTAACAAACAAAATTTTAAAAAAACTTAGAGAAAATATGGAGATGTTGCCGAGTTTAAAACTGTACTGAGTGGGAAGAATGGAGAGAGAGAGAGAGAGATTTGTAGAGAGAGAGAGAAGAACCACTTGTGGAGAGTCACCTGTGCCTTATATGACAAAGCCTCCTTAGCAGAGTTACTGACAGCATCAGATGAGATCTGATTTACCAGTTGTTCTGACTTCAACCCAGTAGGCCTTGTACTGGTGCAGCAGCTGGTTCTGTTTATTATTGTAAAAGGTACCCTTGTCAGTTTTTAAAGCAATCCTGAAGTACATCTCCATTCTAGGTAGTTCTGGTTCAGTTCATGACCATTAGTTGTCTTCCAGACTTTCAGCTGTCTATCTCTTGCTATTAGTTTGTCCTTCGGATTCACAGTTATCCAGACACTCAACACCCCTAAGCTTAAACGTGTTACAGGAAATAGCTTACACTACACCTATACGAATTAATTTGTTAGATATTACACGACAGAGTTAACATCAGAATTAGAGAACATTTTGTTCTAGCCAATGGCATAGACTGCCAGAAAGAATCTCAGTTCCTTGGTAGATCTATCAGGATATCCAGTGATCAGTGATAGAGGGACTTAATCTCTTGTGTAGGGCAGAAAGAAAGGATAGAGTAAGGGCCACTAATTGAGGCAAAATGATCAAACATCTTTCTGCATCATTCAGGCCTATCATTATGTATATTACGTAAAAGGCCTAGTGTGGGTGTTAATCTGCTACAAAGAACCACAGTGCTTAAGCTGTATCAGCAGAAGACCCTTCCACTTCAGAATGAAGTCTCCAAGCAGGATGATGTACAATGACTGCATTCTCATCAAATGAATTACTCAAGAATGACTACAGTGAGCTACTGACAAGTAGTAGGACTTTACCTCCATCTCTGGTCCCACACCTGTCATTCCTGAATGACTACAAATTAAGGGAAGTAATCAGGTACCCAGGCTTAAGTCAGTATTCTGAAGGTGCAAAAAACAAAAACAGCTTCACATGAGCGATCCAAGCAACTAGAAAATCCACTTCAGTACTGTTGTTTAAAATGTTAAGCAAGGCTATACTGGGGAAAAAGAGTATTAGAAGCAATAGGGTTTACACACTTTGTACCCATAATGGAATTAAAACTTAAGCCTGGCAGTAGACAGGAAGTGAATTATGAAGTAAATACCCAGTACAAAGGCCTGAACTGGTTTACATATAACCAGCCCAACAGCACATTTTCTTGGACAACTCGCATAACTTAAATCAGGTAATAACTGTATCTGTTGTTTTGTAAGTAGGGCATGAACCTATTAAAGTTGTCCCACCAAATATCAGGCCCACTTTGTGTAAAAATTTGCTGATTTTGAGTAGGGAAGAAGTGTTTGCACTTTAAGACTCTTTTTCTCAGTATATTTCCAGTAACTATAACAATTTTCCCCTCCTTACTTTAATATAACTTATATAAGGTTTCCACTACCCAAAATCCCAAACTATCACTACATCAATATTAAACAATACTGACCACTTCATAATTCCCCACATACCTGACCGCACCATTCCTAAAAACTACCACCTGATAAGACCCAGGTATATCAGCCCCAAAACTAAACATTACCAAAAATTTATAAACAAAATTATGAAACTCATAGTTAGCTTACATTACAGCCTGACAATGGATGGGGACATCCACCCAAACCCTGGGCCATCCCCACCTGATGATTCCAGTTCCCAAACTAATAGTCCTTCTAACATAACACGGGCTAATAGGCCCCCTAATCCTCTCCTGACCTGCCAACTAAATACCAGAAGCATAAACAATAAGGTCCATAATAATCTGCATGCCCTCATAGCAGTTTACTCCCCCGATGTATTATGTCTTATGGAGACCTGTCTTAAACCGGCAACTAAAGACAATAAGGTAATACCACCAGGGTATGGCATACTTAGATTAGATCGTACTACTAGGAAGAGTAATGGGGTAGCTGTACTCTATAAAAATGCACATGTTATTACGGTCACCCTACAACCACCCCAGTTTAATAATGCAGAAATTATTATTACCAAACTACAGATTAACAATATCAAATGCATAAACATTGTCTGCATTTACATTCCCCCAGGTAATAATACAAACACCCCAGAGGACATCCTCCACTGGTTAGCCAGTACCTACCCCCAAGAAAATATGGTGCTTGGAGATTTTAACATTGATTGGAACACCTGTTCCTTGGAATCTCCTACAACCCATGTCAATCTACGTGGTTTTACGCAGCTCATATCCTCCCCCACCAGGATAGGCAAACCCATTAACAAAGACAGTATCCAAGAATGGATACTTATCAACAGCCACCCCTATATGTACAAGTCAGGGACCCTCCCAGATGACCTAAGTGGCCACTTACTTACGCACATTATCAAGCACAAGGTGGACAACCCCCAATAGACCACCTTTAAAACCATCAGAAATAATAAGAACTTCAACTCCACCAGTTTTCAAAATGAACTTAAAGCTTGCAATTGGTCAATCCTAAAGCACTTTTCACTGGACGATGCAGTAGCATACTTTAATTCCATATTCCTTATTATTCTTGATGCTCACTCCATTAGAACCAAAACAAAAACTGCTCCGTGGCTCTCAAAAGAGACCAAATCTAAAATCATAGCTAGAAATAAGGCATGGGACAAATGGCGTGCCACAAAAGACCCACTAGATCAACTCCAATACCGACAGCCAAGGAATCACACAAAAAATCTATTATACTAGACAAAAAAACTACTACTATCTTCAACAAAAACATCACAACAAACATCAAAAGTTTTGGGCAGGAATGAACAAACTCCTGCACCCAGGACAGTCCTCCACTCCTATCCCATCAGCTTCAAACCATAAATCCCCAGAGAATATTGCAACTACCTTCAATAGCTTCTTCATAGAGACTATTCAAATCCCTAGCCAGCCAACTGGCACCCAGCTGTTCCAAACCAAATTCTGATACAGCCAATACCCCAGTCTCCTTTAGCTTTCAGCCTGTTTCTACACCACTTATTAGATCTCTAGTTAAGAAATTAAAGCCAGCTACTCTAGCAGCTCATCTCCTCCCACCAGAGTATCTGCAAAAAGCAGAAGATGCCATAGCATACCCCATCTCCATCATAATCAACAGAACCTTACCTGAAGCCACCATCCCCTCCATTTGGAAAATATCTCATGTAATACCACTCCATAAAAGAGGCAACTCCTTTGAACTGTCAAACTTTAGACCCATAGCTATTGTCACCACTGGCTAAAATTATGGAGAAGTGTGTCCATAAACAACTTATGCATTATCTTACCCAGAATAAGCTGTTGGCTAACTCTCAGCATGGTTTTAGGCCACACCACAGTACCACCTCAGCCCTCCTATCCTTCAATTTGATCAACCACCAAATACTCCTGCACACCCTTAAGGCATTCTCACTAAATAGCC
The DNA here is from genome assembly GCF_019279795.1 of Protopterus annectens. Classification (NCBI taxonomy): domain Eukaryota; kingdom Metazoa; phylum Chordata; order Ceratodontiformes; family Protopteridae; genus Protopterus; species Protopterus annectens. The sequence continues at coordinate 684,582,003 of NC_056747.1, read as the reverse complement.
ATGCGCTTCAATGGTTCCAATCTTACCTGTGTGGTAGACAACAAGCTGTCCTATGGCAGGACAAACTATCAACCCATCTACCTGTCACCCTAGGTGTCCCCCAGTGCTCCATACTAGGACCCCTTCTTTTCTCTCTCTCTATTAATGACCTTCCCACTATCATCCCAAATGCTATCGGTATCCAATATGCGGATGACTCCACCTTGCTTTGTTCAGCCACCTCCCCCGACAGATCTAATGACATTAACCCAGAATACTTTCAATATAGTTGAAAACTGGCTCTCTAACAGTCAGCTGATATTAAACGCTAACAAAACAAAGTTGCTTCTTTTCTCCCCACTTGTAAGTCTTCCTCACTACTCTTTACCATAAAATCTAATAATGGTACTATCTCCCCACATGCACAAACCAAACTCTCAGACGTCACAACAGACAGCACCCTTAAATTTGATATCCATGTCAATCAAACTATCAAAATAATTAACAAAAAACTTGGTTCCCTCTATAAGATCAAAGCTTTCCTTACTCCATTTGCTAGGACTGCTATTGTTCGTTCCCATCTACTCTCCACTCTTCTCTATGCCTTCCCTCCACTCACTAATTTGGACAAATCTGCTCTTAGCAAACTCTCCAGCTGTTATAACCATATTGCTAGATTTGCAACAGGCATGACCTATAGGAGCCACCACTGTCACAACCTAAATCTTCTGGGGTGGCTAGAATGGCCTAGTCTACTTCAGTACAACCCGCTTATAATTGCCCATAAAGTTCTCAACCACCCTGATAATACGCCTGCACTTAAAAATATCATCAACCCTTATAGCAACCTGAGGTCACTTCGCTCTTCTAATAAACTACTGGTTCAAACATCCAAAATCAACAACTCTGCTCTGTTTGCTATCTCTGTTGGCAAAACTTGGAACTCTCTTCCTGCTGATCTTACTGTTGAACCCTCTCTTACTCAGTTCAAAAAAGCCTCAAGCTATACTTTAAAACTCACTGGCTATGTCCTTGTTCAAAACCCGACTAGATCCTCCTCTATAGTCTGTAATCATGTTACATTGCCTAGTCAATTTGTCAACACTGTTTTAAAAATGTATGATTATATTACCTGCTTGCTGAACTGGAGCCTGTAAAGTGTGTGTAACTTGTAATCCTTTTGTGATTGTTACTGTAAATTCTACCTTGGTGCTTTTCTCCCTGGGCTTCTGCTAAAAATGAACATGTATCCAGTCGGACTATCCAGGTCAACAAATGTAAAATAATAAAAATAATAAATAAATAAATAATAATAATATTAATAACTACATAATTACTAGTACTGTGGTACCTTAGCTATGCCACTGAGCAATACTATACTTAAATCTCAGCTTTTCTCTTCTTTAGCTATTATACTTCCAACCTCCCTCTCATCTCATAACTGTTTTCTTTCACTCTCTTGACTCTCTTAAACATTCCTCCCCACCCCTCTACTCCAACCCTTCTATTTAATACTTCTCCCTCTCTACCAATTTGGTTTAGTCATTAAAAATGTTTTGAGGGCTATTTTTTTCTGATGCCCTATTGTAAATCCAAATTTTTTACTCCATGTTTCAACCTCTAGTATTTTTTTAGCTAAATTTTATCCTTTGTTAATTTCCACTATGTCATGAATGTATGTAGTTATGTATTTATGTATTTATATTCATATATGCCTTGAATGCATGTAGTTAATGTCACAAAAGGAGATACTGCCAGCCCAGCTAGCTGGAATTTTGTAAATGAGTGTATGTCATTTGGGAATATTAACATGATATATACAGAAGAGTAACAAAAGGAGATACTGCCAGCACAGCTGTCTGGAATTTTGTAAATGGTTGCCATTTGTGAATGACAACATGCTTCATGTAAGATGCTTGTGTTACATATCTATTAGGATTGTATGTCATATTGTATAGACATGTGCTGAAGAGATATTTTGTAAAGTACTGAGCAGAAATGTATACGCACTATTGTAACTGTTTAGATCGATAAATTTTGACAGGGGAAACTAGAACACAGGAGATTAACTTGCAAAACTTCAGAGGAATGCTTGAGGTTGAATTGCTTTATGGCTGGGCCATAAAAAAAGGATGTTGTCTTTCAGTTTCAGTGCAACAGCAGACATAATGTCTATACCAGAGAAGCTTTTTGTACTGTCTTTAAATGTGGAGGAATGTAAATTATTTTATGACTTCCACCATTTGCCAAAGATCTGAGGTCTATGTATTTTCACAGGTAGATGCTAAATGCTACCAGCTGCATCAGTGGGGGTTTTCACCTAGGATAGAGTCAGATGACAAGAAGTGATGTCATTCTGCAAGCTATCCCAGCAGTAATATTTGGGATATTAATTTCAGAACTCTCTGAGAGAGACACTGGGCATTTTGTATTTTGTCTTTGACCTGACAAGAACATCCAATCACCTGTTTGCTCTGTAAGCAAGTCTAGGGAACAGTATAATTCTTTTGGAGATCATCAGGAATATAGCAAAGCTTAATTTAGATGTTTTCTTTCTTTATTTGAGACTGTCCTACAATGTTGTTTTGAATATTTCCAGTGATTTTGTTCTCTGATATAACTGTGATAATATACTGATTATTTTTCTTGTTCTTTTATTATTTATTATTAAATATATTTAAACCTTTCATTGTGACTGATATTTGTGAGACATATTTAAGTTCTGAGAGTGCTTGCATATTTATTTTGTGACACTGTGGGCCACTCCTAATAGCCTTGCTCTTGGCCAAACTACTATTTGGATTAATAGTAACATTACACAGCAAGATTGGATACCCTTTGTTAAGGGCCTTAAAGTAGCTGATAAGGACATGCCCAGTGGCAGAGATAACTACCTTATACTCTGGGCAAAAGGGGGCAGAGCTAGCAAACCTGTACCAGCCTTTCCCAGGTGTGTGTGTTTGTATATAAATCAAACCTCAAGGAGTGTGCGTGTCAGCTACTTGTGCAGGGACAGAAAGCACTGGTTGGACAGAGAAGGTGCTGAAGATCTTGGCTTGGCCACTCAGCTGAAATCTCAACTCTACAGCTGTGCCAGTGGGGAGTCTTATTAGGGATCTGGGGAAAGAGGGAGAAACCAGCCTCAGACTGACTGTGGTTTCTGTGTGCTCTTAAGGGAAACTGCACTTGATGCAGAGAGCTGCATCTGAAAATACTGTGTGTGTACTTGTCATCCTCCCAGTGTACATCCCCCCACTGGTGCTAGTGGTGAGGATTGAGGCTCCTTGACTA